>NC_056732.1:99973815-100273815 GCF_019279795.1 Protopterus annectens
GTTGCAATGAATGCTATGTGTAGTACTGTGGTTACTGTAACTGGAAGGGGTGTAGTACCATGAGCCATCATCATGCAGCATCATGTGGTCACTCAAGGCTACTAATGTGTGCCAGACCGGCACCTATCATGCTGTACCTGAACTGCACTACCATGGCTACATTCACCATTTCACAGCCAGTTGTTACATGGGTTTGTAAGGTGCCCAATAGGGAGCATTGCCTAACATGAATGTGTTGTGTGTTGAAGAGTGTCGCACCACCCCATGATAGGCTTCTACCCCTCAAGTATATTATGTGTGCTGTGTGGATGACATTTGGGATACTGGAATGTGACCTTACAGCGGGTGTCTGAATACACCATGTGTAGCATATTAACATGTACTGCGTATGACAAAGTTGTGTATGTTGTGTGCATGTGTATCAATTCTGCCTATCCAATGTCCACTATAGTGTAGCCAAAATTATTTGGGATGCTCTGTGTATTGCATGTGTTTGAGGCAGCTACTCATGTTACTGAGATGTGCACAGTCTCACAGCAAACATGCACAGCATGCATTATGCGTAGGTGTGTTACATGTGTACATGGCCTACACCTCACCTATGACATGCACATTTTATTTGCAATATTAAATGGAGAACACACTCACCAGCATGGGTCTGTTGCCTTGCTGTCACACCAGAGGGACCTACAAGGATATGAGACAGTTTGTCAGTGGCAACAACTGTGGCATTGCTACTGTGGGTTTGCAATCTTACAGTAGTACAACGGTTGACAGTCACAGGCCTACAGATTATGTTCCAAATTATCAGTATTGCACAACACCAGGCTGCACATCTTCTAACTACACAGTACACATCTCACATATGCATGATCTGCCAATAGAGGTAACAGTAGTCTACAGATATGCCATGTTATCTGCACGCTCCGTGTGAACTTGCTGGGTGGCTCCGGCCTCCATGATGATACATGTCTGCTGCTGTTGTTGTTGGCCAGGAGCCACCAGGCTCAGGAGAAGCTCCTCCACTCTGGTGAGGGGGGATGGATGGTAAAACCACCACCTGTGGCAAGCTGTTGTCTACGGACATCAGACGCACGCTGCCGGACATGTCTAAGTAAATCACTGCAGTGATGGTGTACCTGCTCATATGTCCAGTTATGCATGCCTATGTCATTTACCCTATGGACAACATCTTGCCACAGTGCAGTCCACTCATGCTGGTCCTGGCTGGTTCTTGAGAAAAGCAGGGTGTAGTGCTGAACCAAACTGGTTGTTATGACTTCATTTTCAGCAGGACTATAGGTTGAGTTGCGATGGTGGGCCATGAACCCTGGAAGACAATGAAACAATATGTGTGAGCAAGTCATGTGGCACACTTAACATTCTACAGTACAGATATCACTGAACTGCCATATATAGCAACCTACTGGCTGCCAGAGGATACACACTTTCAATACCACATATCAGTGCTCAACCCACAACTGCCTGACAGTGCCTGGCATGCTCTATATATTAAACCATGTACTGCACAGCAACAAAGAGAACCCACTATGTAAGACTATACAACAGTACATGGCACACTGTATGCGACACAATGCACCACCTAGCCACAGGAGGTATATATCAAGCTAATGTATAAAGAAATATGTCATCCATTGCAATTATTGTAAAGTCCAGTTACAGTATTACCAGTATACCACAGTAGTTGTTGATGGAAACCCCCTGCCTAACATATGTGCACATTTGTGAATATAGGTGGCATACTGCTGTACTAGATGATACATGTTGCTAGATACGCACATATATCCTGTAACACACATATGACCGAGGGCATGTTACAGGCATACCCACACACACATCAGACATACATACAAGACACAAAGGTATGGCAACTCAGATGAGCTTTACGTGTGTACCATACAGTACTGTGTGTCAGTACTTACAAAACCTTATGCCTGAGGTATGTAATCTGTGAGGACTACAGGGAACACACAAAACAGTGGTTCCAAGCAATGTGGACATACACCATACTGTGCTGTTTAAGCCTACAGCTTCAGGTAGTACTACAGTTCATACGGGATTTGGATTCACTAGCAGTACCAATCAATAAGTATACATGTACTGCTTTAGCCTACAATGGCACACCCCAGTTAACACCAAGGGACTATGTCAGACCGTGTGCCATACTGCTTCTTCTGCCTAGCAATAGCAAACACATCTTTTGCTGGGATCAGAGCTAGGACACAAAATACCATGACAGAAACAGATTTCCACTAAGCTATCCCACATATACACAACTTTGACACATTCACCATCACACTCAGTCAACCTCACATAGCAATTATTGCAACAAGTACATGGGGGTGTGTATCGGTTCATAGGTAGGTAATAGGCTATTGGCCCTAGGGCCTATAGAAGGCTAGCAAGACTGTACCCTGGCCTTTGACACCCAAGTAATTTAATTTCATGTGCCCCTGTCAAGCAGAGCCACAAAGGTGATTCCCGGGGTGTATTTCCTATCTCCCATCCAATCATCAGGATTATCCATGATGAATGCTAATGAGGAGCTTTGTTTGCTATTGATTGGTAGTTAGTTCCAGAGTATGGGATATCTCTGAGATAGGAATCTATCCCTCCAACATGTTCTGTTTATTGAGGTGGCAAGGTTTAGGTCCCTAGAGTGTGTAGCTCGTAGGGATTGTGATCTGTTTACGTGGAGCATGTCCAACAACTCTGGGTTTGACATAGCTTTGTATGTTAGGCAGAAGTCACCTCTGGGTAGGCGGTATGCGACACAGTCTAGCTGTGGTTTTGTGAGACAGACTGCATAGGTCATATGTTTGAGGCCGGTAATACTCTTTGTGAGGTATGTCTGTGGCCTTTCCAGTTGCTGTAGATGTCTTGTGAGGTACATACCAAAAGGGGCATTGTACTCTATAATGGGTTTTATGAGTGATGAGTAGAGGGGAACACTGACCTCTTTTTCCCTGGATGACACACCTTTTGTGATGAGATGTGCCACGTAGACAGATTACATGACTAGTGTGGCACTGTGATTATCAAAGGGGAGACTACTGTCCACCTGTGTCCCATGGTCTCTTATCACACTTTCGGTGTTAAGTAGACTACCGCCTATGTGGTAGTTCATGGGTACAGAGTTTTTACCAAAAGGGATACCAATGCATTTTTAACATTGAGCTTGAGGCCATGGCTTTGTCACCAGGTATCTGTCGCAGTAAATATGACTCTGTCTCTCTCTATATATATACATATATATATATATATATATATATATATATATATATATATATATATATATATACACACACACACACACACACACATATATATATAAACATCCATTGGTGTACATATAGATATACATATAGGCACATATACAGTTCACCTTTCATGGTGGGAATATCACTTATGCGAAGGTTGTGAGGTATACATTTATCTAATAATATTGTACAGTCTTGTGCGAAATGCATTGAAGGTGTTCTCAGCCCATGTAGCTTTAGCAGGCCTCACTGGCTGCAACACTGCAAACCTAACAAATCACACCCACAGCATTTAACCAGCACATGTCATATACCAGCACTGTATGCTGTCTTGTTTGCCACACACTACAACTTACATACAAATATGCACATAACAACCTTCACCAACATATATATGTCCACCCTTCACAAACAGTTGCAGTATGTCCCTTGCTCTATGCACATGTACAGATGCTAATTTATCAGACACAGATATATCTCTCCGTATGTGTGTGCCATACACACACAAGGTCCACACTGTTGTAAGTCCCTGGACCTCACTGCTGACCTGTTGGGCCTTGCTGCAACATGAACAGGTGTCACATGTGAGCACACAGTAATATTAGAGGGCGCATATATAGCTGCAAATGCTAGATTAGCATACTAGCCTGGTACAGCAGTTGCCAATGCTAAGCTACACGTTAATATGACTGTCATGCATGTGTTACTCTGTCACATCCATGTTTATATAGCTGTATGCGCTACTCCCCCAAACAGCCATTGTCCACACTACTGTACAGAACACAGATAACATGGATCAGATGTTTGACATTTAATGCTGAGATACATATGTCACAGTTATGTCCCACTGCACACAGCTACACACTGATTTGTCCATGGCAGTAGTTATGCAGGGCATTTGTGCATAGATACGTACTGCTGCCACATATGGATGTTTCAAAGTATGTAGAGTACTCTTCAGAAACATCTACTACATGTCAGTAAATACATATCTGTTACATACCTTTCCTTTATATGTGTTGGTAGTATTACGTTCCGTATGTCTTTGGCTTTTTTTTTTTCTGTTGATGTTGATGTGGGTGTGTGTCTCTCTCTCTCTCTCTCTCTCTCTCTCTCTGTCTCTCTCTCTCTCTCTCTCAATATCTGCAATGGAATGACTGCGTGTGTGGGTAGCAAGTACAGCCTGCTTTTATAGGTATCTGCACATGTGCATGTGATGGCCTCTGCACCAATTGGTGACCACCATTTGGTAATTGCATGCAGCCCGCTGTGTGATAATTGCAGTACTCACTGTCATAGCAACGCAATGCTATAAATTGCTAAGTCAGGTAGGCGTAGCCCTTTCAGCTTTCCAAAGTGGGGCCCATGCTTGTTTGCTGTGGACACCGTTGTTTAAGTCAGAAGGTTGGTATACTTCTTATATCTGAAGCTAGGAGTGTAGCCAGTGATTTAAATGTTGTACTCAGACCTGAATGTTGCCACTTCCAGTACACAGTTGTCAGTGTAGAACTGTACTCACCCCTACAAATGCTAACATAAGATACATGGGAGTATGTAGTTTATTTTCTACTTATACAGTTAACTGCCATACAAAAGTAGTTATTGAGATGTATTCATTTGGCACATGAACTGTTTGTGAACTGCTATACTGTGAATATTAATGTACTAACTTCTGCACAGTTTGTGCTTTTTTATTGTTGACATTAGCACAGGATGCTCAAGAAAACTGGACAATTCCAGTACTGAGTATGCCTACCTACATCCTTAGTAGACCCTGAACACACAAGTATATTGTACATTTGGGTGGGGATGCAGACATACAGAGGACATTATGTATTATTGTGTGAATTTTATCTTGCTGGACTTAAAGGGTTGCTGTGTACCTGTTAGTTTAGCAAGGCAAGTAGTCTGTCTGCATAGCTCCCAACTGTGGACCTATCCAGATGGTAGCCAGAAGTTAGGCTGTTATTCTCTGTCTGTGCAATGCACAGGTCTTTTCAGCACTGGTACAATGGCATTGTAACAGTAGTTTGCTACCAGTACATGGCTACATCCTTTGGTATTTCAGTGTTGTACTCCTACATAAGGGTATGGTTGTGGAACTCCTTCCAAAGCTGTTTGCACAGTGTGTAACAGCAGAAAAGCTGATATGTATGTGTGTTTCTGCCTCTGCCAGGCCTCTGAAACACTCAGGTACATATTTGAACAGCGTGAGGTAAAGGTAGGTAAAAGTGAGGTACACCTTCAAAATATAAGAGACAGTAAGTGGAGACTTCGAGAGAACCAGTGCATATGGATTATTACACCTTTTCTGAAGTACAAGCAGTGTCTAACTCCTACATATTGTCATTATTCATTAGGTGTAATACCCCACCTTTCTGCCTAATGTCAGTACTTTTCAGGGGATTCAGAGGGACACAGCTAACATATGTTTCAAAATCAGGGACATCCCTAAAATGTAGTCACAGTTGGGATGTATGCCCTCTGCCCTAATCAGATATGCCACTGTTTGTCCTGCTATGATACTGTGTGGGGGTTTTAAAGTGCTGCTGTAACATTATTTACTGCTAGAATGGCTGGTTCTCTTATCACAGTTATGTAATGCAATTCCACAACAACTGCTGGTAAAGTTACACAGAACAGGGTTTGTGTTATGGCATTCCTATCTTTCCTTTACATTCACTCATTCTGATGCATGATATATCTATTTCAGCAACAACCTGCTGTATATCTACTGTGGCTTAGTGGTACTTCATGCAGTCTAGTGTGTCCAAGGTCCGGGGTTCGAGACTGACAGAGGTGTTTTATTATGCTGCTGAGCAGAACAAGGGCCCTCACATGCAGGGTGACTAAGGCACTTTTAAACAGTTGTAAGCGGGTTTGCACATGTTTGCGCAAAGCTTAGCAATACTTAGCTAAGCGCACACTCGCGCAAACCCGCTAACTACTGCTTAAAAGTGCTTACTCCAGCTAACCCTCGCACTCATTTCTTTGAAAGAAAAGAAAATGGGGAGATAGGAAAGTGGTGAAAAAGGGGCACAAAGATGGAAAGACAGTAGGAAGAACAGCTCGGGATGTGCAGGACGGGTGTAGGGAAGGACCATAGCTTCCCATTTCTTTTACAGCAGCAGCTGTGCATATGCAATAATTTTGGAGGGAAATATGAAACCTTCCACCCCTGAGAGAGGGGGGTGAGGACAACAAAGTATGTTGTACTGCCAATTAAATATCAGTTTATGTATCCAGCGGACATGTGTGCAAAATGGGCAGCTATGTATGGGGCGTAATTTTTTTTGGGAGCAGATTGCCCTTTTTTTTGTCAGGTGAGAGTGGAATGTGGGGTAGGGGAAGTAGGTATATTTGGGGAGGTAGGTTGGGGAGGTAAACAGACAAGACAAACAAGACGCATACAGGGGTGGAATATGACATGTGGTGGGTGAACACCATTGACGGTGAAGGGTGTTTGGAAATCGCAAGCCCATGAGCCCACAGATGGCAACAGTGTAACTGAGATCCCCAGCCATGGGCAGTCACCACTGCACCTTCACAGCCCAGAGGGTGGCTGTACTGGGGGCTGCGTAGGAGGGGCAGGCTCACCCATGAGTTGAGCCACTTGTGCCTCAAGTTGGCGTAGAGGATCAGCGACAGAATGCTTGATCTCCCTACGCACCACAGCCCGGACTGTTCAGAGGGTGATAGGTGGCCCTCCTCCGCCCACGCTTGCATGGGGGAGATGAGCCCCATCCCCTGCAGCACTTCCACCTGAAGGTGGCACAGGGCCAATGGAGAAGGAGGTCCCAGGCTGGGCACTGGATCTGCTGGTGCCAGGTGCCATCGCCAGTTGAGGTGGGACAGGTGGGTCCACTGGGACCGGCCTTCCATACGTTCTATGTTTAGGAGGATTTAATGAAAATATAGGTTAGTAACAGTCAACAGCATTCTCAATTAGTTATAACAGCATACAGAAGTATTCCCATTAACCCAACACACTAGAGTTCCAACAGTTGAACAGCAAGCATGACACATGCATGTATAGAACAACAGTGGACATTACAACAGCATGCAGGTTTAATTGATGGCAACAGGCCACCAATATTGTGGTATTTGAACAAGGCACATGCATTGAAATAAATTCAGATATTTATAAACCAATAGGACATATGTCCCAACAAATGCTTTGAGATTAGACATACCCACTTAGGTGTGGAATTGCATTTTGTATGCAGATACAGTAGGGTGGAAAACGATAGCTCCATTAACAACTTATATATCCTTCTAATTTACACTACATTCCTATTAACTGCAGTTATATGCCCCCTACATGTATTATTACACTACCAAATTGTACTTAAATTGGGAAATGGGTTTTGCTAGATCTTTACATACATGGACTGTATCTGACATACAAACTGTCCAGGATGCGATGTTACTGCTACATATTTTGTGAGTTGCTCAGACACACTACTGTTGAGATGGTACACTGACAGCTCTACTTTCCTATACTTATCTAGATATGTTTAGGTGAAATTATCAGTTATATGTTAACAGCTCCCTACATTTCTGCCAGCACAATGAAATTTCTGGGGAACACAATACCAGGCTATTCATGTGCCAGATTAACCTGTACATGCTGGGTATGAACCAACAGCTGAGGACTGTATATATGCTTAACAGCTACTGACATCCCTTCATCCACTTTATATGGGCCTACCCAAGTGTGGGTTGCCACTGCTTAATACAGCAGTACTATTTCTATAATGCAAGAGTACAGCAACATATCAAAGAAAGTGACACGGACACACTCCAGGAATTATACCTTTATTAATTACATAACACACTTTTCTAGAGGCTCTCTCATTTATTTGATATAACAGTGCATGCAGAAGACTTATTCAAGACTTTTTATGCCTTTATTAATGGGTTACAACACTCTTTTTCAGGCTCTCTCACTTATTTTATATAACAGTACATGCAGAGAAGTTATTCAAGACTTATTATACCTTTATTATTAGGCTACAACACTTTTTTCAGGCTCTCTCACTTATTTTATATAACAATACATGCAGAATAATTACTAACCTGCCTGGTGGCACAGCCTTAGCAGCCTATCTGAATAGGCTTGCTGATTGGCAGCATGGTCACCTGCAGCTGTGAAGTAAATGAAGTGATATTGAGATATACCTATCCATAATATAGACTACAATGGCAATTCTTACATACTTCATTCCATGACTACCTACTCAGTAGTGGGGCATTTTCCATCCCACGGGCCTCCTGTATCCACTGGTTCAGTCAGTCCTCCTTGAATCTCTTCAGGTCTGAGTAGTGGTGTCTGACCTGCTCACCAGTCCGAGGGATGCCTGTGGCACTGGTGAGATCATGAGCTAGACAGTTCCAGGCTTCTGCTTTGTATTGGGTGCCCTGGAACTGGCCCTGCAGGAGTCTCTCCTCATGATTATGGATGAGGAGCCAAACCATTAATTAATAATTAATTTTGACTCCTCAAACATTGCGTCCGAAATCGAGAGCCCTCTCCAACACCAGCCATGCTGACTGCAGATGGGAGCTACAACCAGTTATGGCAAGTATTCCCACCTATGGAGCTTAAATATGCCTCATTTCCCGCACTTATCTGTGATTGGTCGGTTTTGAAAAAACTCAGCTGAAAGCACACCTGCTTAGCAATGAGTAAACTTCCATTGATATGTATGTGTGTGTCAAATGTGCATGCATATGAAAAGCTGTCATGGCTTAGTGGTTCCGTACTGTGATTATGGTGCACAGTATCCCGGGTTCAAGGCCTGTCATTGTTTTTTATTTTACTACTGGCCAGACCGGCTAGGAGGTGTGGCTGTGTTTAGCCGACTTTGCTCAACTTTGCCCAACATTGCTCTATGTTGCTCTACGTTGCTCTATGGTGCCCCACATTGCTCAATGTTGCCCGATGTTGCCCGACGTTGTGCTACTTAGCGTTGTGCAGCTGTGCACAAACATGTTGTTTGCGCTAGTTTGCACGATGCGCAGCTCCACGCAAAGCTATTGCACTAGTTAAAGCAGTGCTAAGCTATGAGCAATTATACTTAAATATGCTTAATACTGGTAAACTTTGCTTAGCAGTGCTTCACATTGCTTAAGATACGTTACTTATGCATTCATCAGTATGCATAGCCATTTCACCTTCTTTTATATATATATATATATATATATATATATATATATATATACATATATATATATATATATGTATATAATTCGTTCACTACTACATAGGCCATTTCAATGCTTTTTACTAAAATTTAAAAGATAAATGTCAGGAATTATTTTTATATACAGATTTCCAACAGAAAATAGAAAGGGGAGTGGTAGGACTTGAACCGGGAATGCCTCCTCTGTGTACGAAGGCTCTACCACTACACTATTGCTATTGTGCTTAATTTGCATATAAGTTTCTTATTATCCTCTTCGATGTCTAAACTGCTAACTTTAGCTAAACAATGGGCAAACCCACGCAAACACGTGCAAATACGGGCAGCTATATCGGGAATAATTAAAAAAAATATATAAAAGTTTTACATTTTATAATTGTACTGGGGTTTAGAATGTGGGGGAGTGTAGTGTTGGGTATGTACACATTTGAGCGGACTCGCTCATGCCAGTTGACATTTCCCAATTGAGAGACTTGCAGGGGCGTGGATGTTTGGATTGGTCGGCAGTCCGACACGCCCCCTGCACTCGTGCACGCTCCGTGTTAGCCTTAGAGTTGAGGCAGTGCACCCTCATGAATATGCATGGCGCACTGACGTCTTACTCTTAGACTGCAGTTTCCGTATAAGACTAACTTAGTCTTACACGGAAGGTTAGTGAATCCTGGGGAGTGTCTTTAACATAGTGTAATACTGCATCTTCTTAGAAGTCATCCCAATCTTCACCAAAGTTTGCTTACCTATTAGACTAAATATATTTTGCACTTGGAAATCTGCATTCAGAGATCAAATTTTCCAAGACAATTGCCAAGGGCTGCAAGTATGCCTGTGACTATGCAGCTCATGAGCTTGTGCAATTTTAAGGTGACCTCCATGTAGTACTGAATACATGTACCATCAAAGTCCTTTTTTATTACTCATCTTCAAGAAAACCAGGCTTGTAAATTATCTACTTCAATTCATCATTGAATGACAGAGGACCGAGACAATCAAATAGTTCCTCTTTGTGGAAGTCACCTCTCCTTAACTGTGAACAGAGTGAGAGATAACACATTGTCCAGTAAGCTAGTGCTTTTTTTGTGAAACTGTCAGTATGTTCACAAACTGTAACGTAAAAAAATGACACAGAGATCCTGTTATAGAATTTGGATATGACTACCGCCATCTAGACAGCATAGACAGGTATCACTGATGATGTCTCAGAAAATCATCTATATCAAGTCAAACCACCATGATAACATTAGTTTTCCTGTGTTGGACAGTGTTAACACTACTGAGGAATGACTCTCAGTCTTCCACTCTAGTGCCTCATAATGCCCAGAACATATTCTGTATTCCCAATAGTGACCAGTGATGTTGTGGTAATCAAAATACATTTTGCATTGATGCCTGCTTCAGAAAAATAGGTATAAACATCATGTACAGTGGAGGGCCAGTGCCCATCAACTGGACTCTGTTTTAAACACAAACATTTTGCATTTGAAACTTGAAAATGAGAGCACCAGCAGAAAAATAATAAAGACACTCCAACCAGTGACTGCTCTCCTATAAAAAACAAGTCTACATCTGCTGTTTTTGTGAGTGGATCATTAGATCCAAGTTTGGATTATTGAGTTACTGTAGAACTAGTCAATGAATCTTGCACATTAATAATACATTGTTACAGTATGTACAAACTGTTTCAATTGATGAAATGCTGTGATTTTATTACATTTTGATGACCCAACAATTCTCACACTTTCGCTTGAAAATATGCAGATCTTGCTACCTTTTGATAATTTTGAATTTGGCAAAGATGTTGATAGCACTTACAGATGCTATAGTATCAAACTGGGTTGCTACTCCTCATCACTTTTGTTTAGTACATACATTTAGTTAAAATAGATGCTAAGCAGTCTGACTGAGTGTTCTGTGATTCAGTTTGAAGGAAAGCATAATTTAAATACAGAACACCATATTACGGCTAAAAGTCCTGTTTTGCTACCAAGTCAGAGCAATCCTTAGTTGTTTTAACTGCTGTACCATGAGAAATATTATAGCAATGTAGACATGTAAATGTCTGTGTTGCGATATTTAAGTACTGTTATATACAATTGCTGTGCTAGTTTACTACTACTATATCTGTGATAGAACTGTCCCTTTAAATTCATGGGCTACCTAAATTATCTGGTGCATAACACTAAGTAAGGTGTTTTTTTTATGTCAAGAGCTTCATATTTATTTATTTATTTATTTATATTTGTTGACCGGGAGTGTCCAACTGGACGTAGGTCCATTTTCAGCGGAGGCCCGGGGAGAAAAGCTCCACAGTTAAAATATACAGACAGTAGTTACATTGGATTTACATAGCGATTAACAATTTGATTAACATAGCAATTAATTACAAACATAGCTACAGATGAAGAACATAGTACATCAGTAGACAACTAGAATTGTTATCTGCAAAGTACATAACAGACATTAACAATTGTTACAATAAAAAGTTCCTGCTGTATAATAAGTAGTAGGCTTATGAGCATCTGAGCTTGCTATAATCAAGGTAGTTAATGGGGTGGAAAGAAAGGTAGTGGTTGGATGGGGTAGGTGATATTAGAGTGGGAGTTGCAAGGGCATGGCCAGCATGTTTTTAGGTGTGCTTTTAGTAAAGTTTTGAAGTGGGTGCATGATGGTATGTTGCCTGAGCCTTTTTTTACTAAACACTTTGTGAATGTGTAAATAGTATAATATGCTGCTACTCTTAAACCCAATACCCTTCCTGCCTGGGTGATAATTTATTATTTCAGTTACTTTTTACAGCACTTTTCTCTCATTCCCCTTTCAGAGACCTTAACGTAATAATTCTTTTTGGCTCCATCTTTTCATTTAGTGACCACAGTCACTGCAAATGGGTTCTCTCTCAGTCCCCCACTTGCTGAATCCTTGGCCATTGACTGCATCTGCAGTGAAGAAACCAGCCACAAGGCCTTAAGGGCTTTAAAAAGAAAATAAGTTACTGTAGGTGTCTAGCTACGTTTCCCTCTTAGCTTGCTACTGTAGAAAGTACCTGGTCTAAAACAGAAATAACTGGCTCAACCCATGGCTAGGGACAACAGCTGCTCCCCACCCCCATCAGCTGTAAATACATTCCCCAGTTAAACTTTTTCTTTTTAGTTATCAGTAAACCAAGATAAAGCTCTAGGCAAAAAGAAGGTAACCCAGTAGATACACTGGAATTACCCACTTGTAAAATAGAGGCAAAAATGTACTTAAACTGACACTTTTTGTCTGCTTCAAACTAGGTATCTACCCAGAAAGGGCACAGCTGAAATCAGGTCTATAGATTGTTTTTCCCTACTAGATTCTAATAACTCTTAACAATTTGGCAGTTTAGACACTTATCCTGCAATCTTAAGCCTGGGGCGTTCTAGCCTGCTCCGTTCACTACGCTCACTTTACTCCCCTCCCTGCCCCCTATTCCTATCCTCTACATTTATTCTTAGCCTTAACCCCACCCCTAATTAGCACCAATTAGGCTACACTACTAGTCACCCCTCTCCCTACATCCAGCACAATCATGCTGCTACCTAATATAATAACAATCCTAACCTGTGTAGTTCGAGCTCACATTACATCCTACCAAGGCTCCACAGTCACATGCCCCAACAACTTCCACTGTACTCTCTCAACACCCTCCCTCAAACAACCCCTGCCACCACAAACATCCTCCCAATACACACACTCCATTACCAAACACCTAACACACTCAAAAATAAAGTATCCCTAAGATACCATAAGCAATTTACTATGTATATAAAACATATCCTAAACACCCTCTATAAACTAGCCCTCACTGGAGACATCCATCTAAACCATGGTCCTCCCAACTCCAACCCAACCACAAACCCTATTCCAAGCACCCCCCCCCCACTCACCTCAATTCCTAGCCAATTAAAAAAACAACAGACCTACTTATAATGTCCCTAAACATCAGAAGCATATGGAATAAAATCCAAGAACTACATGCCAGCATAAGCATATATTCACCAGATATTCTCTTCCTAACTGAAACCTGGCTCAAACCTCACATCGAAAGTGAGGAAATACTTCCACCTGAATACAACATCCTTTGCATGGACAGATTGTCCAAAAAGGAGGCGGTATAGCATTGATATTTAAACACTACCTCAATATTCAACTCCTGAACACATGTGCTCCTCACCACAACAATAAAGAAATCCTTTATGCCAGTCCCATACTAAACCCAAACAAAACAACCAATATCATAGGATGCTATATCCCACTAGGGCAAAATATTACACCCCTAGAAAATCTCTTGAGCTGGGCTACTCTATCTCTACCCCAGGAAACCATCATTCTCGGTGACTTTAACATCATCTGGCTATCCTGTCATAACAATCTCCCAACCATTCACCTTAGTCTCCAAGGGTTCACTCAACTCATCCAATTTCCTACCTAAATCAACAAAAACCTTAACAATCATAACTTACTTGACTGGATCCGAGTCAACAAAGCCCCTCACTCTTACCTAGCAGGCTGTTTACCTAACTATCTTAGTGACCACTCCCTCACTTTCCTAATTTGGCACCACACAAACAGTCTCAAGCCCATTATCCACAAGCAAAGACAGAACAAGTCCAACTTCAACCCCAACTCCTTCATCTCCTCCCTGCAAAAAATTAATTGGTCACCACTAAAATACCTCAACCTAGATGAGGCTGTCCACTTCTTCAACAGTACCATCCTCTCCATCCTAAACACCAATGCTCCTATAAGAAATGCCAAAGTCAGATCCAGGCATGCCCCATGGTTAGAAAAGACCACCAGAACCCTAATGAAATCCAGAGATAAGGCCTGGGAGCACTGGCGGCTAACAAAAAATAACTCAGATAGGCAATCATTCCTTGAACTGCACAATAAAGCCAAAAAGCATATAAAATTAGACAAATCCCTCTACTATAAATCCACCCTAAACTCTACCAACCACAACCCTAAGCAATTCTGGTCCACTATTAACAATATCCTCCACCCAGGGAAGGTTGATACCCCCCAGCCTTCCACTCCCCCTCCTCCAGCAGTATTGCTGAATCCTTCAACAAACACTTCACTGAAACAATAACATCTCTAAACAAACAACACTTCCATACAACAGCCCCCCAACTTCTAACCCTAAAACCCCCCACCCCTCTTTTCTTCTTCACCTCAGTATGTACCTCCAACATAAAAAGACTATTGTCAAAACTTAAACCCACCAAACTCACAGCTGACAACCTCCCCTCTGAATACTTGAAAAATGCAGCTGATACACTAGCCTACCCAATTTCAATTCTAACCAACCACTCCATAACAGAAGGCTATCTTCCCTCGATATGGAAAATATCCCACATCATTCCCCTCCACAAAGGTACCCCCTCCACCGACCTCTCCAATTACTGCCCCATTGCTATACTCTCCACTGTCTCCAAGATACTTGAAAAATGTATCAACACCCAGGTCTCCAACTACCTCCTAGCTAATAATCTCCTCTCCAAAACCCAACATGGTTTCAGGCCATATCACAGCACTACCTCTGCTCTGCTCTCCTTCACCAACACTATACTTCATCACAAAAACAATGGCCTCTTCTCTACTGCCGTGTTTCTAGATCTCTCAAAGGCCTTTGATATGGTATCTCATGAGCTGCTACTCTCTACTCTCCCCAACCTCTCCTTCTCACAATCAGCCTGCAACTGCTTCCACAGCTATCTACATAGACACCAACAATCAGTAATCTGGGACGATAACCTATCACCTCATCTCCCAGTTATTCTCAGAGTTCCCCAAAGGTCTATCCTTGGCCCTCTACTAGTCTCACTTTTCACTAACAACCTACATACTGCCACCACACAAGCATCTCTTATACAGTACGCAGATGACTCTACTCTCATCTGCTCTGCCCCCACTCTACAAGAACTACAACAAATCCCTTTTGAATCATTCTCTTCTGTAGAAAGCTGGCTATCCAATGCTCAGCACCTACTCAACCCAAGTCAGATGAAACTTCTCCTGTTCCAACCTTCCAAAGCCACCCAAAACACCCCCCACTTCAACATTCTCGCCAAAGACAATACCATCATCTCTCCATCAGAACACACAAAATTACTCGGTGTGGAAATAGACAGCAAACTTAGATTTGACACCCACATATCTCTCACAATAAAAAAAGTTCACAAGAAACTAGGTGCATTATATCGAAGCCGCCAATTCCTAACCAAGGCAGCTAGAATCTCCATAGCCAATTCCCAGCTAATCTCCACCCTACTCTATGCATCCCCCATACTTACCAACCTTAGACAGACAGACCTATACAAGCTGGATGCTTGTTACAACAAAATTGCTAAATTTGCCACTAGAACCTCCTGCTGCAGCCATCATTGTATCTCCCTAAAAGAACTAAACTGGCTAGAACTCCCACAACTCCTTCACTTTAATCAACTCACCCTCACTCATAAACTTATTAACCACCCCCATAATATCCCTTCCCTTCAAACCCTTCTCCAACCCTATCACTCCACTAGGCCCCTATGATCAAGCAACAAAAATCAACTCACTGTTATCAAACCCAAAAACTCAGCAGGAGAAGCCATATTTTCATGTACCATATCTAAACTTTGGAACAATCTTCCACCCTCTATAACTACTCTACCTTCCAGCAGCCTTTTCAAGACTGTGCTCAAATTCCATTTAAATTTGCACTGGCTTTGTCCTTGTACTAATCCAGACTAACAACCCCACCCTTAACCCCCCCACCTAGACTCTTAACCCAAATATACTAACGCCACTACTAACCACAGTCAGAAATAGCTAGTTGTCTTTACATACTTTAACATCTTGTCTGACAACTTTGTTACTAATATTATAAATGACAAGAAGCTATCTTAAGGGTTGGGAGGGTGGCCTAATGGTTAAGGTGTTTGCCTTACAAACATGAGGTGCAGGGTTTGAGTCTCACAAGGGATAATTGGCTAGGCTTAAAATGGCTTGCAAGGCAGTTAGCTTAGTACTAACCTATGAACTTGCAACATTTACTGTATATGCTGTTGATAATCAATATCTTGTTACTGTATTAAAGCCAACAACCTGTAATGTTGTTTACTATTGCTGCAGCTTTGTATCTCTATTTATCATGGACATGATGTGGAGCTTTTCTCCCTGGGCATCTGTTGAAAAATGACCTGCATCCAGTCGGAATTTCCCACTAAACAAATGTAAATAAATAAATAAATAAAGTAGGTCTAGAAGGACTTTGGTTTTCAGATAAACATTTCAGTTCTATGAAAAGTGATTTGATGCCATCAAAATTGCAAGTTTATAAAAATAAAGGCTTATGATCTATCTATTGCTATACTATCTCCACTGGCAAAAATCATGGAGAAATGCATTCATAAGCAACTGTTAAAACACCTAATAGATAACAACGTATTAGCTAACTGCCAACATGGCTTCAGGCCATTTCACAGTACTACTACTGCCCTTTTATCCTTCTCTGACTGTATAAACAAAAATTGCAATAACAACACTCTATCCTCAGCCCTCTTTATTGATCTCTCTAAAGCCTTCGATATGGTTAACCACCAACTTCTCATAAACATACTCAAAAACCTATCTCTTGATGCACTGGCTATACAATGGTTTCAATCCTACTTAAACAATAGGCAACAAGCAGTTCTGTGGGAGAACAACTTATCTCCCCATTGCACTCGGTGTCCCCCAAGGTTCTATACTTGGACCTCTTCTATTTTCTATTTTCATCAATGACCTGCATACTGTAATTCCTCAAGCTTCCATAATACAATATGCAGATGACTCCACATTAATATGCTCAGCCCCATCTCCATCAGACCTTCAGTCTCTCACCCAAAAAGTGTTTAACATAGTTGAGGAATGGTTACTACACCAGTGCCTCATCCTGAACCCCAAAAAAAACAAACTCTTACTTTTTACTCCCACCAATAGGGCCACACCACTACACTTTACTGTCACATCGAACAATGGAACCATCATATCCCCCGACTCTACCACAAAACTCCTAGGGGTACTAATTGACAATAACCTTAACTTTGATAGTCACATTAACAATACCATAAAAACAGTCAAAAAACTAGGCTCCCTCTATACAATCAAATCCTTTCTTACCCCACTAGCAAGATCTACTATTGCCCAGACCCACTTAATCTATACCCTCCTCTATGCCTCCCCTATATGTACTAACCTCTCAAAAAACAACATGAACAAACTGGCTGTCTCCTATAACAATATTGCTAGATTTATAAATCCAAAGAAAGTGCCAAGGTCTGCTTTTAGGTGATCCAAACAACTTTATTTCACAGAATTAAAAAAAGTCACGCTGCTTAGTAAACCCAATAGCAGCTATGCTACCAACAGAATAAACGCTCTTATATACACTTTGAGAAACCAGCGTTTTCGTCATAAAGACTTCATCAGACAAAATACAAAACTTTAACACACGTTTAAATACATGAATAAACTAATTGAAAGCTCTTTCATTGGCCATATTTCATTTCAAACACACCTATCCAAACAGTATTTCATTTAATCCATTAATATTAATGTCTGTTGTCATAAAAGTGCTCCGTGCTTTTGTTAAAAACTCCTGTTACAAAAATTAAAAACTGACATTCAACTTTAAAAACTAATCCATAATAAATACATATTATAAGTTATTAAATAAGTAGATGAAAAATAAAAAAGTTTAAAAAACCATTTTACCATTGGATAAATCACAATAGAAAAAATAAAAGGACTAGGAAATCCATACTATACTAATGCCCTCTAGTGTCCACAGTCAGAATTACTCTATAATTTATTGGCCCTTATTTTTAATAGGGGTGTGATTTGCAACAGGCTCTATATTCAGAACCCATCACTGTATTAATTATGAACAACTAGGTTGGCTAGAGTTACCAAATCTACTTCTATTTAAACAATTAACATTTGCCTACAAAATCCTGTATCAGCCTAATAACACACCAATTCTTACCAACCTTATCACCCCCTACAACAACCTTAAGACCCTACGCTAATCTAATAAAATACTAGTACAAATAGGCAAAACTTACAATAAGGCTGGGGACTCTCTGTTCTCTAATACCATGGGTAAAACCTGGAACTCTCTCCCCAGTGACCTGACCTCCCTTTCTTCACTTACACAATTTAAAATCAGGCTTAAAACCTACCTCAAATCTCATTGGTTATGCACCCAGACTAACCTCTCATGTCATTTTTTTTTCACAAAGATACCTGTTTTATTACTGTATATGCTAACTGCCTAATGAAAACCATAAATATAACAGGCCTTAAAATTGATTAGATTCTCTATTTATATCCAAAAATGTCTCTCAGACTACCTACTATGTTAACAAAAGATACTTATCATAAGATTCTGCAATCAAATGTGTTTTGAAGTGAACATATTTCCTTATATTCTACTCTACTCACATCTATATGATCTTTCATGTATCAGATAGCTTAATTTTGTATTATACTTGCACCTGTGAAATTTTGTTTTGTTTTTATATATAATATTGTACTTTACTTCTGAGGAGCCTTTCTCCCCTGGCCTCTGCTGAAAATGGACATGTATCCAGCTGGACTAGCCCGGTCAACAAATGTAAAATAAATAAAAAATAAAAATAAAAAATAAATCTATTGAAATGTGTTTGTCAAGTTACTTATAATTTTGCAAGGGATGAATAGGAAGTAATTAACTATTTTATCTCACATAAGAAAGATGCTATTATCAAACATCTAGACAAGGTAGGAGATACTGTAATAAAGCAAAGGGATTACTGTTAAGGAATATGTTATGCAATTCATCAGAAGAATATTAAGTATTAACTAGTCTTAATCATTTGAAAGAATTTCAAACAGGTTTCCTGACCCTTTCAAATACAGGTATAGAAAGGGAAATAAAAGCAATTTACAATGAAAAAGCAGTCATCCCTGTTATTATCGTTTACCCAAAACACACAAAATTCTAAATACACCTCCAGGAAGATACATATTTATATAAATCTCCTTTATTACTTCACTGGAAAAAATATGGCAGCTTTCTTCAACCAGTGGTAAGAAAATCCATTTGCATAATAAGTAAAAATCATTATTTGCTACAAAAATTGTAATATATGAAGTTAGAAGCTATTTACTTTTGTGAACCAATAGATGTTACTGGGCTTTATGGCTCAATTTCCCATAAACAAGAATTTAGAGCTCTAGCAAAGCAATGAGAGTACGCACACAAACAGAATTATTGGTGGGAATTCAGTAAAGCTTATAAGATAACTTTTATTGTGTGTGCATTGTGGCGCAATGCATACACGGGCGTAGCAAATTTTAGATCCCGTGTAGCAGCACACAATCACGCACACTCACACATTAAAATACGGAAACTTTCATGTAATACAATTTTCAGCATAAGTATGTAGCTGAAATTTATGCTAATGAAGCAAATCAACTTGATTGAGTGATCCAACAAGCTACAATGACACTGTGTAGACTCCATGTACATGTTGGTAGTGTATGCAGAAAACTTTCTAGTACAGGAGTATACACGGAAAGAAGGACATGTAAAAGTCCTGAAATATTGACAGAATTGACCTTAACAGGTAACACCACACATATTATGGCCTAAGTACACACTATGGATGCTATAAAATCAGTCTCCCAAAACAAATTCCATTTTAACTGGCATGACATAAATGCACCTTTGGTCTCCCACCCCCAAATGAAGAATAAAATTGTATGTAATGCAGGCTGATAAAAATGTTTAAAACTGATGAAACAAGAGTATTTTAATGTATTGTAAGTATAATGTGTTATGTATCACATATATAGGCAAAGTAATAGCCTGCCTTGTGTTTACAACATTGTACTGACATGCAGTTGCACTGCTTACATGGCTACTAACCATGTAGAATCCAGGCTGTCAGCACTGTCATTATGCAAATGAGGCCAAAAATCAGTAGAGTTGTTAAATCACAAAAAAAACGTAACCTTGTAGGGATGCTCACTTCGTGTAGGCACCTGCACTGTGTTTTTGTTTCCAGTGGATGTCAAATGTCAGCAATGAGAGACAATATTAGGGTGGTGTGACAGCTTTCTGTTTTTTTTTAATGTGTTTGAACATTGGTGTGCTTAGTGCACCTATGAGAAAGGGTGCAATAAAAGGCTTGTTCTGTAACTATTCCTATAGCAGCATGTATACGTGTAGGGCTATATTCCAGATGGTCCTGGGTTTGAGAATAGGATGTACAAGCTTTTCTTCATGTTTTATGTTATATCTTAGTGCATTATCTGGAAAACTGAAATAAAAATATGAATTTTGCTTATGCTTATCTTATTTGTGTAACATTTTGTGGAGCTGTGCGAAGGTCTGCATAGTACACTACTGAGCACTCAGCAGGTGTGTTAAATTCATGCTAATTACAACCTAAGCAGGTGAATTGCATCTTAATTAGCCAATCCCACACAGTGGACCTATTCAACAAATATATAAAGTATCCATGTAGCCTACAGTCTTATTTTTCCTCAATACTTTAAAACCATTGGAGTACAGACTTGAAATTTTAACTAAGATAATGCTATGGACTGCTGCAGCTATTCTACATCTGCATGTGCTAGAGGCTGAAGTAAATGCTGCTGGTGCTGCTGACAATAGGCCTAAGCCGAGAAAGAGAAGACTTTTCAAGCACAAGGTAACCTTCTAGGTGCTACATGATCTGGAGGTTGTACAGTGCTATAGGGTGGACAGTGCTATAGGGTGGACAGGGACACATTGCAAGAACTCTCTGTGAGCTCTGCCACCCTCAACGTAGAGCCAGAGCCAACCAAGGGGAACCCATCCCAGTGGAAACTAAGGTATGTGTAGCCCTTAGAGTATTAGCTGCAGGTAATTTTCAAAGGCCAACTGTGGACATGATGGGTGTGTCACTGGGGGAGGATCCTGGATGCTGATTCCTGTGCTATGCTCATACATGCCAGTGGACACATATATTTTACCTCTTCTGCTGAGGAGAGGGTCAGCAATATGCAACAGTTCTACTGTGTAGCTCGCTACCCTGAAGTACTGATTACCATAGATTGCATTCATGTACACATCAAGGCACCACCTGGTGAGCAGGGTAGAACCTACATAAACTGCAAGAGATACCACTCTATCAATTACCAAGTTATGCGCAATGCCCAGGAGATTATCATGAATGGGTGTGCTGGCAACCCTGGCAGTTATCGTGACTCCCATATCTGGCACACATCACAGCTGTACCAGATGCTTGCTAGGGGTGACATCCCATAAGGCCATTTACTAGGGAATGCTGGCTACACCCTGGGGCTGTGGATGATGACACACATCAGAAGTGCACACACCCATGGAAGAATTCCATAATGAGGCACACGCTCAGACAAGAAACATCATAGAGCATGTGTTTGGGCTGCTGAATTCATGGTTCCAGTGCCTAGATATATCTAGTGGAGCCCTGCAGTATAATCCATGCACATGTACACAGATATTCATAGTATGTCTTATGCTCCAGAATCTGATTCTGCAGAAACAGCTGTAGCAGGATCAGCAACTCCGGGGAGCAACCACCAGCTGCTGTTCCTCTAGGCAGACGTAGACATGCCCAGTATGCCCTTGCATTGGCTAACAGATAATGCATAGCACACTCACTGTACATCTAGGGACCTAATACCTTTTTCCTACTCACATACATATATTAAAATTGATGCCAGGCAACTCACACAAACTTCATCTGTCCATATATTGGCTGTGTACTGCTTGAATCAGACAAAGTCAGCCCTGAACTAAAGGTGTGTCAACTGCTCCATTTGCAAGGTAAGTCCTGAACCTAGACTGTATTCTTGAAGATTTTTCTGACATATCCTTGTATCTCTTAACTTGGCACAGTAAGTAAGTAAATAGTGGTGGATGTGCACAGAAATTATATTAACATGGGATTATAGACACTTATTTTACTAAATATGTGTCCGTTTCTAATTAGTAGGCCTTAGGCATGAAACATTCACACAGTCATACCTCTGCAGACTACTGGTAAATCATTCAAGAGAGAAGTTAGAAAGTAAGTCTACACATTGCAGTTTCTGACTTCAGACTTGTTTGTGTCATAACGGTAAGTGCGCTCTGTTCCCCCAACCCCAAAACAGGAATGTACCTTGTACCTGCCATAACAGTAACTCAGCTATGTTACCCCCAAACAAACAGTATATGCGTGTTCATGCCACAGTTAATATCCTCACACATTTTATGGACAATGTTATAGAATTACTTACACATCGCATGTGTTAGGTAACTGATGAATCACCAACAAACACACATGTAAGACAGAGAGATGTAAATTTGTAACCATAATTATGACTGGTTGTGTGACTACTAACTGCTCTATGTCCAAATATGATACAGAGAATTACGTGTACAATGTGTACATTCTTATGCAGTTGGTTGTGTGATGAATGACACCAGTTCTGTGCTGGGAAGTTGCTTCTGTGGCAAAAAGGACTAAGACAGCCATCTTGTTTGCTGAAGCTGTGTTGGTTTGAGGGTTCTAATCCCGAAATAAGCAGAAAATTTGGATATGTACTATCAATTGGTAGTGTGCTTTTACAGACTTTGCTTATGTGCCCCATACTTTTATTATTTATCCTCTTTGTCTTGTTTTAATTCTACATTCGCATGATGCACCATGTCTAGAAAACATTTTTGAGAAGGCCTGTCTAGTTTCTGCAAAGCACAGCATTACAGAAACAGGGAAGATCCAGATAAGATGTATGTCAGACTGCCAACAACAGAAAGCAGATTCATTCAATTATTGCTCCAGTCATTGGGAAATCCGAGTCTGGAGTATAGACAGGAATGTGCGATAATAGCAGGTATGTATTACATAACAGTAAGTCTCAGATGTTAGCAATCTGGTGCATGTTTGCACACTGCTTACCTATGCACAAAAAGGTAAATAGGCAAACACGCATGTGTATTCACTTAGTTAACCATAGTGCACATCCAATGCTTCTTGCACTATTACATTATGTATAAATATATAGATATATACTAATAAAAACCAAGCATCGGTCTGACCGAACAATGAAGGAAACCACCAGCAAATAGCGAAAAACACAGTTTAATATCGCTTTCGTCTCAAAAGACTTCTTCAGAATAAAATAAAATGCACACAGCAGCATCCCCTTATATAGCAAATCAAAATAATTACCTAATAAAACAATCACTTACTTAACGTGCACTAGCAAAAAGAATACAGGCATTTAAAGGCACACATCTAATAACATAACATAGACAACTCATTTTAGAATCTTCAGTCTTCTATTCTTCAGAAAGCATTTAATATTCACTGAGTCATTAATACCAGGTTTTTTGTCAGCCCCTAACCTGAGCTGCCACATAGTTTCTCTTTGTTCCAGTTGGTCCTTATAGGACCCCCCCCCATATTTCTAACTACATGCTCTAAAACAGCAAACAGAAACTTTTTAAAACCACTACATGTAATGAATGTTTAAATAAAGCATTGTTGATGTTCTTAGTTCTAATACAATAATAGTTCTTTTTAATTATTTTACTAAGTGATTGTGTGGACATACCTACATAAAATTCATTGCACACAGAACAAACAGCAAGATAGATTATGCCACTAGTATTGCAATTGTATACACCATCAATGGAAAGGGTCCTGTTCAAACAGGGTAAATCAATATAGGGTCCCTCTAAAATAAAATGACATGAACAAAAAACACATTTATACATCACCTTATAGTGTCTGCTGTTATCAGGGGTACTTTTATATGTGGAGTCAAATTGTAAACATTTTTTTAAACAGTCAGTTTTTTTATATACAACACCTACAACTTGTATTAATTCGCTATTTCCACATAAGATGTTCCAGCTTCTAGTAATAATGGACCTGATGTTAAATGCATCAACAGACATATCCAAAATATAAGAAGTACCAAAAGTATTTGTGTTAGTGTTGTTAGAACTTGAATTGTTAACACCTGTGATTCCATGTGGCTTATTTGTAATAGTAAAACCATTTTTTCAAAATTGGTGGAAAATCAGTAGCCCTTCTTGTTCTAATTTCATTAGCTAGTTTGCCAAGTAAATCTGAGGGGTAACCTCTAACCAAAAACATATTCTGTATAAAACTGACTTCTGATTCAAAATCAGCTTCTTCAGAAATCATTCGTGAAGCACAAATAAACTGATTCTTTGGTATATTAATTTTATAAAAATAGGATGGTTGCTCAAATAATGCAAATAACTATTAACAAAAGTCTCCTTCCTATGTATTCCACTTGTGAAACAATTAGAAGTATCCCAAGTCAGGATAACATCCAAAAAATGCACTGATAGCTCAGCATTCCCCAATACAAATTTTAAAAAAATCACTGGAATTATTAATAATATCACAAAAAGAATTAACCTGGTCTATGCCACCTTCCAGGATAAGAAACAAATCATCCACATATCTGCCATAAAAAAACTACATGATATTGCTCCATAATAGGTCTGAGAACACTATGCTCCCACCACCCAAGAACTAGATTGGCTTAAGCTGGGGCAGCAGCAGACCCCATAGCTATCCCTCTTAGCTGCTTGTAAATTTTCTTGTTAAATGGAAAATAATTATTAAGCACTAGTTCTATTAAGGTGCATAAAACAAATATGCTGTCAGAATGAAGGTGGGCGGAATTTCCCAAGAACTGTCTAACAAAATCAACCTCTTGATCATGGAGGATACTCGTAAGCAATGATTGGACATCCACTGTAAACAAAATGTTCTTCTTAGAATCAAAGGAATATACAGAACCAAAAGTCCTAATCAAATCCAAGAAATGCCATGAGTCCTTTATAAATGAACCTAATTTTTGAACTAGTGGATTTAACATGTAGTCAACTACTAAAGAAATACCTTCTGTGACTGAATTAGGTGAAGATACTATGGGTCTAAATGGAGGATTTTCAAGATAGTTATGAATTTTGGGGATACCAAACATGGTCCCCAAAAGTGGATGTTCAACTAACATAAAATCATACATGCCATTAGTAATATAACCATTGACCCACAGATCATATAAAATAGAATGTATACAGTGATATGCCTTAAAAACGAGCTGTTGATTAATGAATATGCAGTCTCAATACAAGAATATTTTCCATAGAGTTGACATATTTATCTTGTTCAAGAATTACCAGCCCCACCTCCTTTATCGACTTTTGTAAACCGAAGGTGGCTTAAAGACCTCAGTTCTTTTAAAGCTGTTCTTTGAGCTGTAGTAGGATTATAAAACTTATAATCTACCTTAGTATGAACAAGATGTCTGATGTTGGATATGCTCCACTTAAAGAAATCCCAATCCCTCTGAGCTACACACTCTAGGGACCTAAACCTTGTCACCACAATAAACAGAACATGCTGAAGGGATAAATTCCTGTCCCTGAGGCTTGCCATACTCTGGAAGAGACTACCTGTCTATGTCAAACAGAGCTCCTCATAAGCACTCTTCAAGAAAAATCTTGATGATTGGATGGGTAATAGGAAATTCACCCCAGGGATCACTTCTGTGGTTCTGCTTGACAGGGGCACAAGAAAATAATTTTCTTGGGTGGCGAAAGCCAGGGTACCTTTTTGGCTTGGCTTGTATAGGCCCTAGGGCCATAGCCTAGTACCTACCTATGAACCTATGAAACTATGATGTCTTCAGTGCAACAATTTTCAAAAACACGTAGGGTGTTAGTTAAGGGGGAGAGTAATGGTACTTTGTTTAGCAAACAGACATCTATTGAACTCCATACTAGAAAAAACATAACTTAAATTTAGTTTAAGACAAAACATTTTTAAATCCAATCTGTATCCTAAATTTATCCTTTTGCTAGGCACAAAGTTAAAACCAAGTATGCAGTGGTGGTGCAGCGGTAGCATTGTCGCCTCACAGTTAGACGTTGCACATTTGATTCTCAGTTAGAGCGTCTTCTGTGTGTCGACATGCGTGAATGGGCATTCCTTCGTTAAAGGTTGTGCATTAGGCCTGGCAAGCCAGCACGTAAAAATCTACTGCCAATCATTAGCGGACCGGAGTTCCACTGTGGCGACCCCTAACTGGGAAAAGCTGAAAGACAGAAGAAGATTAAAACAAATAACTGATCAGAAGTAAATGAATAACAATACAGAGTATAAATGACTGTATTCCTTTTGCTAGTGCATTTTAAGTAATTGATTGTTTTATTAGGTAATTATTTTGATTTGATATATAAGGGGATGCTGCTGTTGTTGCGTCTTTCGGTTTTTCCCAGTTAGGGGTCGCCACAGTGGAACTCTGGTCTGCTAATGATTGGGAGTAGATTTTTACATGCCGAGTTGCCAGCCCTGATGCACAACCTTCAACAAAGGTACGCCCATTCATGCATGTCTCCACACAGAAGACACTCTAGCTGAGAATCGAACAGGACAACATCTTACTGTGAGGCGACAACGCTCATTTTATTTCATTCTGAAGAAGTCTTTTGAGATGTAAGTGATATTAAACTGTGATTTTCGCTATTTGCTGGTGGTTTCCTTCATTGTTCGGTCAGATTGGTGTTGTGGTTTTTATTAATTCTTGCTGCTGCTTCATCCTTGGGACTGCTGTTTTTTCCATATAGATAGATACATATATATGATATGTTCTTATTGCTCTATATTTCGCAGTTCCTTTGTCTGACCTAAAACTACATTTGGAAACATTGCAAACTGAGGGCACAATATAAATATATGTACATATATTTACAATACACCCATTTGTTTTCCCACCACCAACCACACGAACAATCAGTACAACCCCTGGGTCTCCTTAATTTTTCAACATATACCTCAATCACAATACAACGTCTAATATATAATGTTGTGCAATCCTTCATCGGCAGGGCCATTTGGTGGTGCTAACAAACTTGCTCTGCCAAACTCAAACAGCCAAATATGCTCACTAAGGGTATTGGTGTTATTACACAGCTAGGCTTCTATGCAGTTTACTTCTGTTAGGCTACTAGCCTCAGAGGACACTAAGAAGTGATATGCCTGTGCAGGCCTCCCAAGGTGTTGTTCCCCACATGGCTTGCTGATGTCATCTACTATAAGTTCACCTGCACACTTTGATACATGAGACTTGTGCTGTGGTGCATGTATTAAGTATTCTGTTCTGTAGTCTGTGCACTTAGATAAGTAGGGGTTTTGTGTGTGTGTGTGTCTCCATAAAGCAGAGTGGAAGTGTGTATCCCTAATGGACTTCTCCAATGACTTGGTTTTGCAGTGTTTTGGTACTTGCATAAACATCCAGGCCTCCAACCTTTTGTCTCCCACATGGCCTGCTGATGTCATCGACTATAAGCTCATCTGTAGTCTTATATAAATCAGACTTGTTTTGTGTTGCTTTCGTTAAGTTCTGTGCTTTGTAGTCTGTGCACTTAGATAGGTAGGGGTTCTATTCTCACTGCAGTCAACTTGGTGTGTGTGTGTGTGTGTGTGTGTGTGTGTGTGTGTGTGTGTGTGTGTGTGTGTGTGTGTGTGTGTGTGCGTGTGTGTGTGTATGTGTGTCCATAAAGAAGAGTGGAAGTGTGCATCTCTAACAGACTTTTTCAATGGCATGGTTTTGTAGTGTTTTGGTGCTTGCACAAACATCCATTTCAAGCAGACCTCCAACCTCGTGTCCCCCACATGGCCTGCTGATGTCACCTACTTTAAGTTCACCAGTAGTTGTATGCAACTCATACTTGTTGGGAACAAGTGCTGTGTTCTGTAGTCCATGCACTTAGGGGTTTTATTTTCATCTCAGTCAACTGGGTGTACTTGTGTGTGTTTATAAAGAGTGGCAGTGTGTATCCCTAACAGACTTCTCCAATGGCATGGTTTTCCAGTGTTTTTGTGCTTGCATAAACATCCATTGAAAGCAGACCTCCAACCTCTTCTCCCCCACATGACCTGCTGATGTCATCTACTATAAGATTACCTGCAGTCGTATTAAAATCAGACTTGTGCTGTTGTGAGTGCATTAAGTACTGTGTTCTGTAGTCTGTGTACTTAGGTAGGAGTTTTATTCTTACTGTAGTCAACTGGGGGAGCTAGTGAGTATGAGCTGTTAGTGGACATTACAGAAAGAGTGTTCTACAGCAGCCTAAGAAACACTGTTCTATATATATTCATCAGACCATTGTTTTTATCCACTTAATGAAGTGAAAGCCCTGAATTATGTGAAGTTGCTGCTTTTACTTATGTAAGAAAAAGTATAGTTAATTTTTATTGTGTTGCTGTTATTCATTTTTGAAAAAAACTGTGCTGCTTTTGACTCTGTTGCCTATGTAATGTCTTTAACAAGCAAACTGTTGATTACTGCTTTTATTCTGTTGCAGTTGTGTTGCCCACACTATACACTGGATTCACACTGCATGAATCGAATTCAGTTCACCTATTGATAAGTAAACATTATGACACATGATTATTGAGAAAACACTCCTGTAACCTTGTGCCTGGAGTGTACACTAGGACTATATATTTTAAGTTAACTGTTTCTGGTCTCATTTTGAGCTTTAACAGTGTTTTATTGTCTTAGCTGCTCTGCTTTTGTTTGCATGCAGAAAGCTTAATTCTTTGTGGTTGTAGATGCAGAAAAAAACAACTAAATTGTTTTCCCTTACAATTGGCCAATGCTATCTAGCAGAGCAGATCTTCGACAGCTCAACATCGCTGGTCAGATGTCAGTTAAACAAGCATTAATGTCACATCTTATTTCTCCACAACAGAAGTATAGATACCACTTTGGATAGACTGCCTACTGTACACCCCACATGATATTCCCTCCAAAATAGCATCATATCACATACACTCATCCTTTTCTTGTTCTCTGTGGAGATACCAGGATCACACGTCACATTACAAGCTGTCAGTGTATCTCTCTTTCATCTGCTAGCCTAGTTGACATGTCTTTATTGATTCAGCACAGATAATGCCTCAGGTCTGTATTACAACATAAATGAAGTACCACAGTGGGCACAGGTACTCTCCAGCAACCCACATAACAGCAGAGACATCCAAAACGCAAGCATGGTACACCTAACGCTAAATTCAAGGCACAGAGTACTCATAAAAAAAGAGCTCCAGTGTCTCACCCAGAAAGTGCCTAAGGCAATATTTATCTATTGCAAAGGTTGCCCTTAAACCTGATTGTACAGTGAGCCATACACCTGTTCCACTCTCCAGCTTAAACAAGGAGAAATATAAGGTCAGCTGTGTGTCACAAGTACTTGTCACATCACGCATGCAATCAAGTCTCTCTACAACAAGTCCCACTATTAATAAATCATAGTTGGTGTTGGTATGCACAACTTGAGCTATATCTCTGGGGAATACATAGAGCAGACATAACTAAGCTCTCTAAATATGTGTCCCAGGCATATATGTCCCTATGTCTGACCAGCATTATAAGCTCGCCTAGGATGATACAACAATATAAAGAACAAATGATCTTATGAAATAGGTTTTGTGTCTGGTGTCATTCTAAGGGATCCAGTTTCTGTCAGTGTGGGATGCCATTGTGGATAGACCACCCTGCTTTGAAAGACATGGACTTCATCTGGCATTTCTAGGCTTTTTGTTTGCTGGCTAAGGCATGTGCATCCACCATAATGCTTTTATTAAGGCAATGTCACACAAGCAGAAGTTACTATGTGAAAATATAGATTCCCCCAATAAAGTAAGGGTCATGCTGATAAACTGTCAGAGTTAACTTCAGAAACTGCAGTCTCTGTCAGCATTTTTCTCAGTGAAAGGGTGGACATCTGAGCAGTCACAGAAACCTGATGCAAGCTGCAGTAAGTAGCCCAGCCATGCAAGGCTACAAGGCCTTCCACACATTCAGACTGCAATATGAAGTTTTGGGAACCACATGAAGTGGATTATCTTTCCTCACTGAGGATAATTGCTCTGCTACAGGAGTTGAAAACAAAAGTTTATTGAGGTAATTTAACTCTATTTTACTGTGACTAAGAACCCTCTAAATGTTATTGCCAGTTAAATTGTCCCCTTCCATGAAAAAAAGGGCCACCCAGCCTATTTACAAGTACTTGTAACAATTAAAGTTGAAAAATGCAACCTACTCGGGGATGATTATAACTATAACGACAGCGATTGTGAAACTTATATGAGGCTAAACTCACTTGCACAACAATTCCTGAACTTTGATAATACATATGCAATGGAAATAAGACTGCACCACCCCACAAGTGTTTTTAATATTCAAAATCTAGTCTTCACAAATAGCATTGACCAATGCAACCCCTCATGTGCAGTGCCCGCACTGTTTCAATCCAGCCATAAAGAAGTTTTTATCAGAATTTGAAGTAGATACAGAATTAAATAACGAGAAGTCAGCTGAGCATACGTCTTCCAAGGTAAATTCACCATCCTAAGGGATGGTATAATCATCTTCCACACTCCAGTTTCCACAGAAGACAGTGACAAGTATAGTAAAGTATACCTTGATGCCCTGTATAAACATCTACACAAATGTATAGACAGAGATGTACCAGATAGGATCAAAGAAAGACCCTTAAGAAAATCATAATCATGCTGATCGATGTCTGACATTACTTGATTATACAGTAAGCGAACGAGGCTGATGTTTACAAATACAAAAGTTTAAACCCCAAACTGGAAGACTAACTTCCACAGCCTTAACAAGACCATAAGACACTTTGTAAAATCCTTACACAGCAGCTATGGGAAATATGTTGAAACCATAGCCAAGGATAACCATACATCTTTCCTCTCCAAGATCTGCAGCATCAAAGGTATAACTCAGATGTGTGCTGAATTCATTCTGGATGGTATTGCACACAGTGAACCAGTGTAAATTGAAAACCAGCTAGCAGACATGCTTGGATAACAATTATCACCCCACCTACTCACAAGCTTGCCACAACACATCTTCAACATCACCTCCATCCTCCTGCTACAAATACCAAGTAATCACTGTTCTTTCCAGTACTAGGACGCAGCCTCCATTGGATCAGATGGCATTCTGGCATGCAGTCCTAATGTTCTTAACCAGCAAACTACTGCACTAGGCACCCTATACAGTCACAGTCTGAGAAGTGCTTTTATCCACACATATTTGAAATCAGCAACCTATCTCCAATACACAAGTGTGGATCAGCAACATACACATGTATTTATAGCCCCTTAAGTTTCACAAGCCTCAGCTGTAAGGCAATGAAAATGATTTTCATGAATGTCAGATGCAAGAACAGAATTGATATCCAAACACTACATCTGTTCCAGCATGATTTCCCCAAGGCAAGGTTGTGCATGCTAGAACTGTTGGTATTCAATAATGAGACCAGAGACATAGCATGTGTGCACAGCATTGATTTTGTTTATTGTGACTTAGCCAAGGCCTTTCACACAATCCCACATACGTGCGTCAGTGAGAAGCAAAGCCAGGTGAATATCAACTGCTATGTTTTCTGGTGGGTTGCAAACTGGCTTGCAGACAACACTCATTCAAAGTGGGAGAGTTCACCTCTAGCAGTAGAACCGTCACCCATGGGTTACCACAAGTGTCACTCCTGTGTCATGTTTGCCATGTATGTCTCAGAAGTCCAGACCAAAATAGAGTGCCTGTGGTAGCCAAGTTTGTGGTTGAAGGACACTTAGGTGCTATCATTGTATCCTGTAGCAATGTGAGTGCTGTTCAAAAGGGGCTTACACAGACCAGTGACTGATAACAGCTCTGTGCTGTTAAATGACTGTCAGATGAATGCATCATCATTTCCTTTATTAACACTGTTCCAGCTTATTATGACATAACTCTGAATACCCTAATAAACAATTATGTACTGGAACACAAGTGGACTGCAACATGTATCTGCTGTGGTGAGGAAGGTTTTCTACATATTACATCCGATTAGCAAAGCTATTGCAGCATTATCACATTCAGTATTAATTCCCCTATAGTCATCCCTCCTCAGACCTCCTCCTAAATATAATGCTCCCTTTGCTATGTAGTGTAACAGACACCTGCAGAAACTTGACAGACCTCAGTGATTATTTACAAGTATGTAAATCAGGGTGTCAAAACATGTTTAATAAGGACAGACTGATGTAACTGTTACTGTACTCAGTATGATATTGACTGCTTTGAGGTGACTTATGTATGCCTTACAGTACTATTTCTGACCCAAATGTGATGAAAATGATGCCCCTACATATGTCACTTGGGACTACAGTCAGCTGTTCAAGGGCCATCAATGTAGACTTATATAAATGTGACATGCTGGAGAGACAGATACATCCCCCATAGGCTGTCACTCCTCTGGTATAGGCTACAAAACCATGTCAAGCAGAGCACCTCCATGACACTGTTTCATCACAGCCTGGATGACTTGATGTGAAACTGTTAATCTCTGCCCTGCATTACCCTTGGTTCTCACTCTGACACTGGTAGTCCTTGATAGACAAATCTTGCCCATACATAATATCTGACATCAAATTTTATATTGTGATTTCCTGGCTAGGCTTCAAAACACTATCAAGTCAATAGCCTAGTAACTTCCCATATACCTATGAAGTTATGATGATGTACATGCCAGAAATACTGTTATACCACCTGTATAACTGGCCAAGTACAATATAATTGACAGATGCAATCATCAGTTAACACCACAGATGCATATGTAATCACCATTTATGTAAATATTCACCCTTTGCATCAGACACATAGCTTTACTACCCCTGAATTCAAAAGGTAGAAAACAGAGATATGCCACAGTTATCATCACTTGCACAGGCTGTTGTGGGTGGGTGCAGGAGGTCTAGCTGACACAAAAGGTGCGTGAGTGTATGTGAATAAGGAAGTGAAGCAGGCAAGCTGGACCATGGAAATGATGTGTGTGTGTCATGGGAATACCTGGGTGCACGACCCCATAGCTTGCCATGTCTGAGTGTGGACAGCACACTCCCTGATGGAGCAGTGGAAGTACTGCCAATGCAGGAGCATGACTGGATGCAGCCATGTTGGCTTACAGCAGATGTAATTGCTGACCTATGCCCACAAACTTGACATTCCCCTCCCAGCAGACACTTCATCACAGACAACGTGCATTCCATGATAGATACTCTGTGCTGCATCTCAGACACACCTCGCTCCAATGTGTTACTCATCCAGTCCATGGAATCAGCAACATGGTGGGGGCAGTCATGGATGTCAGACTGTGCCACATCTAGAACCCTGAGTATTTGTCTGGAGCACCTTTTTGAATATTCCTGTGTCTCCATGATTGCCCTAAACATACGTAGCATTACACGTGAAGAGACACCTGCAGCAGGTGGAGGAGGGAAAGCAGGCCTCCTCCAAGCACCCCTATCAAGCCTCCTGTGTGACATCTCACCAACAGTTTGGCTATGGCCAGAGCCAATAGGCTCTGAAGCAGCAGTAGTTACACTTCCCTGATCAATGTCCTCACCCACCACCTGTCCAATATCTGTGGCTTCTGTGGACTAGGGATGGGTAGGTGTACTGGCTACATACTGGGATACTGAGCGTCAACCTCTGTGTCATATTCAGCCTCTGCAACCCCTGGCAGTGCCTTATTTTAGCCTCCATCATCATCAGAGTCAAGTGAAACACTGACATCAGGTAGTGTGGGGGACACAGAACCACCTCCATGATCACCTGTGATAACAGGAAGAAACACAGGAAAACATTAGTACCTGCACTTCTATGCTGCAATATATGCTAAACAATTTTCACTGCTGTCACTATTACAAACAGTCATACCTCTCAACCTCTTTGAGCAAGAAAACTGGACAAAGCCAAAAATAATGGATGGGCAAAGGCCTTAGAATAGGGACAATTTTGAAATATTGCTCTTACAAACATAGAGAGTTGATAGAATAACAGGTTTTGCATTAGAATGACATTTTTAAAGGGTATGAACTCTGAAACTCAGATCTCTGTCATTATTTTATGTCTGTGATATTTAATGACTTGTTAATAATTTGTCAGAAACTCATTATGATATGGAATATGGGTCAGACATATGAGTCCAAAACTGGACATTCAGCAGAAATCAGTACAGCTGACAAGTAAGCAGACAGTACAACAATACTTACAGCAGGCCTGAGAGCATACATTATCAGATATCTTGTAATTTATCTACAGTAATGTCATAGATGTATTATGCGAACCAACAGCAGGAGCCCTGTGTCTGTAAATTCCTGACAGTTCTGAAATGAGTAAAGGAAGAGGTGATGGCACCAGCACCACATTTAACAGTATAACAGGGGGTAATACATTTACTCATCTATATCTGCAGTAACCGAAATGTTAACAAGAATGTGACTGACAACTTTAAAATAAGCTTAAAACTGCAGCTATCTTAAATTCCCCCACCCAAAAACAACTTGACGCACACATATAAACTATTGACACTATTTCAGAATGCCACAGTAGTCTAATGATGATCTAACAAAGCATACATGGAAGTTCCTCTGGAGATGCAGGAGTGGTACCCATGTCAAGAATGTACTGGGACATTGATTACTGGGATCTGTCCTGTGTGGCAATGTTTGCCAAGAATTCCTCTGTGGCAGTGAAAGGAGTTTCTTCAGCAGGCCTGCCACCAGTGCCACTGCTTCTACATGCTCCTTGTAGCTGTTATCATATCAGTGGCTCTGTGACACACCTGCTCATAAGTGCAACTGTGTCACCCATTATCATTTATGTTGCGGACTAATTCATCCCAGAAGGCTATATGCTGAGCCATATTGGTCCACTCTCTGAACAACAATACTGCATGGTGTTGACATAAGGCCTCTATGATGAGGTCATTCTCCGCCTCAGTAAATGGGGGCCTATGTCGAACAGACATTTTGTGTCCTGAAAGTCAAAAAAATGATAACACATATAAGGATCACATAAGTACAAATAAACCACTTACAGATAAAGCAGTAAAGGAAGGCTGACAGTATTCCCCACTTCATAAACTTTAAAGATTCGACAGGGGTCAAAAACTAACTGGGGAAGATACTAAACAAGGAGAGTAACAAGAGAAACATAACCTTGTTTGGACCATAACAGACATTCCACTATGCTCTTCCATCCAATATAAAGTCACAAAAACTTCCATCCAATATAACAGTCCATTCTAGTTTGTGCCATAGCAGGAAATCATATTTAGGTAAAATGAAACAAACTAAAACCAAACAAAGAAGGAAAAAAACACGCTGAGTCCAGAAGGATCATTGTGTAAGCGCTTTTGTTTACTTGAAATCAGCAAACTTCTTCAGACAAAGATAAAAAGTTAAATACACAGCTTAAATAGGCAACATAACTGACATCACCACTTAGTGCAAAAGAGCAAACCTCCATTTAAAGCGCTATAAGCCAAATGAAACGAAAAGGAAGGAAGTAAGCATATTAATACATAAGGCATTACCAAAGGAGCATTTTAAAAATTAGGGATCTTAATAGGTAATAATACTTATTTTTATATGTACATATTTATTTATATCAGTGTTTATTCTCTTTTACTATGTACAGGTCCTTAATGAGACACACAGTCCAACCTGTAATGTCATAAAGCATGTTTTTGAGCTACTGCAGTCACAGTGTCAGTGCCTAGATACATTTGGCCAAGGCCTCTGTTACAATCCACTGACATGAAGCACAACGCTCATATTATCTGCTATGCTACCCATATTAATTTTGTGGAAACAGCTGAAGCAAGATACGCAAGGGGATGGGGAACACATTCTCCCGACAATGCCAAGGTCACCACAGCCACAGCCCGATGAAGAGTGTGGTTGTAGACAGACATAGGCATGCTCAGTATGTCCTTGCATTGACTAGGAGACAAGCCATAGCACATTGACTCAGCACCTAGGTGCCTAAAACTATCCTCCTACTTCACCACACTTTTGTACTGGGAAAGTATTACAGAGAAAAGTTTAACAGTAAAGATACACATAGCAGTTTCTGACTTCTAAACCCTCCCTAAATCAGATAACAGGCAGGATGCCATACAAGCAAAGTAACCAGACCAACACAGTCTTGTTAGTGCCATAGCAAGGAACACACATTTACTCCCCCACCCGATAGGCAATGATAGTCTGTGATATCCAACCTGGTTGGCAACTGCATATCATATTATTCCTAGTTAATATCCTTTGACATTGTAAGTACAATGATATAGAATGGTTTACATACTCTATGTCCCAGAGCACTGGTCATCTAACTGCTGGATGATCAAATAGCACAGAAAGGTAAGCTAGTGCAGCATATTTGCAAACAAGAATCATAACAGGGTGTGTAACCACTAAGTCCAGTATTTTCAAAGATAAGCATTTCACTAAATGTGTTATTAACATGTATTGTTTTACTATGTTTGTATGCTGAACGAGTGTTGCTGCTTGCTACAAAGGTGTTTGTGTGAAAAACATGGTTAAGGCATCCATGCATTGGAAGGCGATTTGGATTCTAGACCTATGTAGGCATATTTCATGTGTACTAACATATTGTACTGTAACCCAGACACTGGGGATGCACAAGCCAGTGCATTTCTTTGTGCCGATCCCAAGCCCGGATAAATGGGGAGGGTTGCATCAGGAAGGGCATCCAGTGTAAAGCCTCTGCCAAATTACTGATGCAGAGAACATTTCATAATTACATACCGGATCGGTCGAGGCCCGGGTTAACAACGACCACCATCAGTACTGTTAGCCAACAGGGTGCTGGCGGAAATTAGGCTACTGTTGGCCAAAGAAGAAGAGGAGAGGGAAGGCATGCCCGGAGGCAGCAAGAGAGGAGGAAGGTTAGGAGTGTAGTACTGAGGGTAGGAACTTTGAATGTTGGCAGTATGACTGGTATAGGGAGAGAGCTAGTGGATATGATGGAGAGAAGGAAGGTTGATATATTGTGCGTGCAAGAAACCAGATGGAAGGGAAGTAAGGCCAAGTGTATAGGAGGCGGGTTCAAATTGTTCTATCATGGTGTGGATGGCAGAAGAAATGGGGTAGGGGTTATCTTAACAGAACAATATGCCAAGAATGTTTTGGAGGTGAAGAGAGTGTCTGATAGAGTGATGTTTATGAAGCTTGAAATTGATGGTGTAATGATGAATGTTGTTAGTGCATATGCTCCACAAGTTGGGTGTGCGATGGATGAGAAAGAAAAATTTTGGAGTGAGTTGGATGAAGTGGTGGTGAGTGTACCCAAGGGTGAGAGACTAGTGATTGGAGCGGACTTCAATGGGCATGTTGGTGAAGTGAACAGAGGGGATGAGGAAGTGATGGGTAGGTATGGTGTTAAGGAGAGGAATGCAGAAGGTCAGATGATTGTGGATTTTGCGAAAAGGATGGACATGGCTGTGGTGAATACGTATTTTAAGAAGAGGGAGGAGCATAGGGTGACATACAAGAGTGGAGGAAGATGCACACAGGTGGATTATATCCTATGTAGGAGGGCCAGTCTGAAGGAGATTGGAGACTGTAAAGTGGTGACTGGGGAAAGTGTAGTTAAGCAGCATAGAATGGTGGTCTGTAGGATGATGTTGGTGATCAAAAAGCAGAGGAGGAGTGTGAAAGCAGTGCCAAGGATTAAATGGTGGAAGTTAAAAAAGGGTGATTGTGAGGTGGAGTTCAGGGAAGAGTTAAGACAGGCACTGGGAGGCAATGAAGAGTTACCGAATAGCTGGGTAACTACAGCAGAACTAGTAAGGGAGACTGCTAGGAAGGTGCTTGGTGTGACATCTGGACAGAGGAAGGAGGACAAGGAGTCATGGTGGTGGAATGAGGAAGTACAGGAGAGTATACAGAGGAAGAGGCTGGTGAAGAAGAAGTGGGATTGTCAAAGAGATGAAGAAAGTAGACATGAGTATAAGGAGATGAGGCGCATGGCAAAGAGAGAGGTGGCGAAGGCTAAGGATAAGGCATATAGAGAGTTGTATGAGAGATTGGACACTAAAGAGGGAGAAAAAGACCTGCACCGATTGGCTAGACAGAGGGACAGAGCTGGGAAAGATGTGCAGCAGGTATGGGTGATAAAGGACAGTGAGGGAAATGTACTCACAAGTGAGGAGAGTGTGTTGAGTAGATAGAAAGAGTACTTTGAGGGGCTGATGAATGAAGAGAATGAGAGGGAGAGAAGGTTGGATGATGTGGGGATAGTGAATCAGGAAGTGAAGCAGATAAGCAAGGAGGAAGTAAGGACAGCTATGAAGAGGATGAAGAATGGAAATGCTGTTGGCCCAGATGACATACCAGTAGAAGCATGGAGGTGCTTAGGAGAAATGGCAGTGGAATTTTTAACCAGATTGTTTAATGAAATTTTGGAAAGTCAGAGGATGCCTGAGGAGTAGAGAAAAAGTGTTTTCGTACCTATCTTTAAGAATAAGGGTGATGTGCAGAGCTGCAGTAACTACAGAGGGATAAAATTGATCAGTCACAGCTTGAAGTTATGGAAAAGAGTAGTGGAAGCTAGGTTAAGAAGGGAGGTGATGATTAGTGATCAGCAGTATGGTTTTAATGCCAGGAAAGAGCACTACAGATGCAATATTTGCTCTGAGAGTGTTGTTGGAGAAATACAGAGAAGGTCAGAAGGAGTTGCATTGTGTCTTTGTGGACTTAGAGAAATCATATGACAGGGTGCCTAGAGAGGAGTTGTGGTATTGTATGAGGAAGTCGGGAGTGGCAGAGAAGTATTTAAGAGTGGTACAGGATATGTACAAGGGTAGTGTGACATTGGTGAGGACTGCGGTGGGAGTGACAGATACATTTAAGGTGGAGGTGGGATTACATCAAGGATCAGCTCTGAGCCCTTTCTTATTTGCAGTGGTGGTGGACAGGTTGACAGATGAGATTAGACAGAAGGCCCTGTGGACTATGATGTTTGCAGATGACATTGTGATATGTAGTGAGAGTAGGGACCAGGTTGAGGAGACCCTGGAGAGGTGGAGATATGCTTTAGAGAGGAGAGAAATGAAGGTCAGCAGGGCTAAAACAGAATATATGTGTGTAAATGGAGGGTAGAGGAATGGTGAGGATGCAGGGAGTAGAGTTGTTAAAGGTGGATGAGTTTAAGTACTTGGGATCAAAAGTTCAGAGTAATGGTGAGTGTGGAACAGAGGTGAAGAAGAGAGTACAGGCAGGATGGAATGGGTGGAGAAGAGTGCCAAGAGTGATTTGTGACAGACGGGTACCAATAAGAGTGAAAGGGAAGGTCTACAAGAGGGTAATGAGACCAGCTATGTTATATGGATTGGAGACGGTAGCATTGACGAAAAGGCAGGAGTCAGAGCTGGATGTGGCAGAATTAAAGATGTTAAGATTTGCACTGGGTGTGACTAGGATGGACAGGATTAGGAATCAGTATATTAGAGGGTCAGCTCAGGTTGAACAGTTTGGAGACAAAGCAAGAGAGGCGAGATTCCATTGGTTTGGACATGTACTGAGGAGGGATGCTGGGTATATTGGGAAAAGGATGCTAAGGATGGAGCTGCCAGGTAAGAGGAAAAGGGGAAGGCCTAAGATAAGGTTTATGGATGTGGTGAGTGAGGACATGCAGGCGGTTGGTGTGAAAGAGCAAGATGCAGAGGACAGGAAGAAATGGAAACAGATGATCCACTGTGGCGACCCCTAAAGGGAACAGCCAAAAGATGATGATGATGATGATGATGACTAACATATTGTACTGTATCAGTCATACATTGATTTCTGTTCTGCCTGTTATTACTTGTTATTTTGTCTTAATTTTTGGGCCACTGTTTGCGTGGTGCTACACTTAGCACAAACAATTTTATTTATGCTCAGAGGGTTTGCATGCATAACAGCAGTGCACAAACTGGATGACTGGACCACCCAGGTAGCAGACAGGACCCATACATCTAAAAATAGACATTGGATGCATTCAATTAATGTAATTGTGTCTAGTGCAAACCTGCTAAGTGCTGTTGCACTGTGTTTAACAGTGTGAAGCTCAAAATGAATACTAGCCTAGTAGGAGATGGTCATGTAACTTCTCCTGTGGCTGTATATGTTAAGTGTTGGGCTGAAGTCCACATGGTCCTGGGATTGACTACAAGGATTGCAGCCTTATTTTACTGTTGTTACCTTGCATTAGGCAGCAATGAACTTAAACATAGAAAAGCATTTTTTTTCATTTGTCTTGTGGCAATAGCTGTAAGTGCAGGGCTACCAGACATGAGGTCCAGGATGTGAATACAGCAGACAACATTATTTTTAATGGTGTCCCACTTCACATTATAGTCACTCTCAATTATAGCAATTCTTATATCGTAATTATTTTCCTGATGGCTGACACAGTAATATTTTGTCAGTTATGTACTTATGTATTAATGTCTGCATATGTTACCATCTCTGTATTGGTTATCATCACACAAACACATTGCCTGTGTTTGTGGGATGGTAAGCGACAGGCATCATTTTTAAATATTGCAAAAATCCAAAAGTGCACTCTCTCGGTATCTGTGATAACTGGAATAGGTGGGAAACATCATTATATATATTGGTCTTCATCTGCATTAGATAGAGCTGGTGTTTGTGGCCAGGTTTTGAGATTTCAGTCTCAAAGGAGGGGTGTGCAGGAGTTCAAAGTGCTTGTTGGACTCCTACTGAATGATTATGGTCCCCAGCTGTTGCAGAAGCACTATCATGGATCCAATTACAAATAAGATGCATGGAATAGTTTGGCCCAGGGATTGTCCAGTGCTACCAGTATCCCCGACACTAGTGAACAGTGTAGAAATCACTACAGAGACTTCAGGATAGGAAGAGGGATACCCTCGAATGTTGGATCAAGGAATGTTGGACTGGCGACACTCCGTAGATGTGTAAGTATCACTTACAGGTACTACTTGTAAGAGTTAGCAGTTGCATTTGTTCAAGATTGGTATTCTTAATGGTATTCTGTTGTGTTCTGCCTTTTCCACAGCTTATGTAGATAGATTACTGAATCGGCCAACTTATGAAGAAAGATTGGCATGCATACGAGACGCAAGCGGTATGTATGCATCCAAACAGTACTGTTATTGTAGCATTAAGAGTAAATACATCTTATTGTGTTAAACTGTTGTATAACATTGGGTATGCATTTGTCAACTGTAAAGGAAAAGTATGCATGCCTTAGTCTGTAGGATAAAACAACAGTCCAGTATTACAGAGTAGACTGAGGTCATCGGTTCAGAAACCACACTTCCCAACTATACAATACTGTTAAGGTTTTACATTAATATTGCAATGTAATATAAGACCTATAAACCAGGGACAACAATAGTCTGCTGAAGGCTGTCATCAGTATAATTAGAATATACATATGTACAATATATACACATATCCATGATTGCTTGATGCAATCAGTAATATACTGTGCATCTGTTATGAGCTTGGTTGTCTTAACAGTATAAAAGTTATTTGTTAAGAGCTGGTATTGTTAAAAGTAAAGGTAGCAGAATCATACCTCTCAACTGTTCAGATATTTTCAGAATGTCTAGATCTTTATTTCATAAATTTGGTATGTTCCTCATAAAATGTGTGGTTTTCTGATAAATCACTGGGAAAATCTGAAGACTGAAGTCACTAAATAACGACATACAACTGAGTTTCAGACTTCACATCCTTCCTAACAGTGTATGTTTCAAAACCCCCCGTTACTCTAGTAACTTTATAAGTTAATGGGAATAATACTTAAAATATGTCCCTATCTTTGGGTTTTTTGTGCATCTGTTTGGTAAGGATTTGTCCAGATTTCTTTCACTAAGAGCTGGAGAGGCAGAATAGAGGCATAGGATTGCATACATGCGCATCATATGTCACATATGATATTAGTAATTTACTCCTTTTTTTCTCTAACCCCACTCATTTTCTTTTTTTTGTTATTTTTGGTTATTTTTACTTAATTTTTGTGTTATGTATAATTTTGAATTTCTTGGTTACCTATTTGTTTCTTTGTTATTATTTGTAATTGTGTTTGTCTTTTTTATAATTATTTATATTTCTTTTTCTTTATCATTTTTTTTAATTCTTTACATTTTCCAGTTACGTTTTATTTTATTATTATATTTTAATATTGTATGTTATTACTACAGCACAGCAGGGTAGGCCAGTTCACCATGATCCAGCTGCACTCACTCCACGGGCTACAGCACCAAAGCCCAGCACTTCTGGGCTGCAGTCTGGCCATAACTCACCTGCTGCCCTTGCCCTACAAGGACCCTCAGGTAGTTCTGCCCCAGAGGATATGCCTGTGACTCCATCTGAGTGCAGAGGGGGTGATTTTGTCATTCGAGCAGCACTTTAGATATGGTGTATAGGATTGTGCACCACACAATTGGTGCACACCTATGCTGAAACACTGCTCTCCATCATTGTCCTGAATATCACAAGAACACACAGATGTCAGACACTGCAGTCATTGGCACAGTGAGTTGACAGTGATGACAGTCCAGTGGGTGAGGACTTGATTCTCACTGTTACCCAACTTGATATCTATAAGTCTGTGATTTCCCCAACCCCACCCCAACCAAGGTGTTCACCTCCTCTTGTGTCCTTCACCAACCCTGTCTCTTGTCTTGTATGTCTTGCCTGTCAACAAATGCTTCCTCACCTTTCCAACTTGCCTGCCCCAGACATGCCTCTCTGACTTCCCCAACATTCCTCTCTCTCCTTAAAGAAAAAAAAAAAAAAGGGCCTGTCCTAAAATATTGTCCCATACATAATCTCCATTTTGCACATGTCTTCTTGACACACATAATTTGGACCAATTGGCTTCACAACACAATTATGTTGTCACCCCTCTCTCTGGAGCTGGCAGTCTAAATTTAGTTAAGATTTTGTACATATGCTCATTTGTTACTTTTGAAGAAATGGATAGCTATGGTTCTTCCCTACACCCTTCTTGCACATTCCTGCCTTCTTTCACTTTGTTTTTCCCCTGCTTCCTCCCCCTTTCACCACTTTCCTGTCTCCCCCAGTTCTTTTCTTTAAAGAATCTGTGCACTATTTGATTTGTTCCTAGTGGAAGATCACTTATTATTATGTTTCCCATAGTGTCTCAAAAAATACCATACACCACTGGTTGCTCTCACTTCAAATCTATTTTCAAACATAGTATTCATTTAATTCATAGTATAACCTCTGGCCAAAAATTGTTGAGCAAGTTCATTGGAAGCTCTTATAAAATCTTCATCCAATGTATATAGCCAAGAAGTCTTAACTAGCTGACCTTTCAGTATATTACGATCTGTACACCTGGGGTTCATACTAGTTCTATGTAAAAGTTTATTCTTCCAACAAGTTTTCCGATGCAATTTGGTAGTTAATCTATTGTTTTGATCTACAGAAAGGTGCACATCCAAAAAATTAATTTCATCAGGAGAGGTTGCATCGTAAATTTAAGAAAAGTAGTTGTCTCTTCCAAATGGGATACAAAACAAGTCAATTGATCTTGCGTGCCTCTCCATAGCAGAAATATGTCATCAACAAATCTTATATAATAAGCACTATATTGATGGAAAGTATGAACAGGGGCAAGTACCTGTTAGTAGGAATTTTAAACAAATGTTCTGTTGTCCACATCATTTTATGAAATGTATTCCTAGCCAGAGGATTGGTAGATATCCATACAGATCATGCAACACTTGTGTGCATATTAATAGGAAGAATTTTTTTATACATCCTACTCTTTGCAGCCAATATATTCTGAAGTTATATGCAGACTGTATCACTATAAATTTGATCTATATTGATATTTGTGGTGGATGTAATTGTTTTTATGTTGGGAAGACCAACAGGCAACTTAAAGACAGGATACTTCAGCATGTTAGAGACATTCAAATTAAAAATACCAATAATGCTTTAGCAAAACATCTTTATGATCTTACAAGTACTGACTTTTAATTTGAGAGGTAGTGACATTATTAATTACACAGAGACTGTTGAATTACAATGGATTACACAGCTTCAAGCAGATAAATCACCAGGCTTAAATGGTTACACCCCCCCTCAAACCTGTTTTAAAAGGGCATCTGCTGCAATGTAAAATTTGATTGGCTTTTAGCCATTTTAAATTGCTACCACTACTGTGTTATTTTAGATCTGAAGAAGGTTTAAGCAAAAGCCCTTATCTGTTTGTATTTGAGTCTTTTAATATATGTTATTAAACTTTGTATGCTCTTTTACGTGGTGACAACACTGTTACTTATTCTACACATATTTGTTGACTTTATACGGTGCTTATCTTTGTGTGTGGCCATGGTGGTGCTGTGGTTAGCGTTATCACCTCACAGCAAGAGGTTCCCTGGTTCGATCCTCGGCTGGGGTGCCTTCTGTGCGGAGTCTGCATGTCCTCCCTGTGGTTGTGTGGGTTTCCTCCAGGTGCTCCGGTTTCCTCCCACATCCCAAAGACATGCTGTAGGTGGATTGGACACTCTAAATTGGCCCTAGGTGTGAGTGTGTGTGTGTGCCTTCTGTGGAAGGTTGGGCGCCGAGCTGGCAACTTGGCACCATAAAACTCCACTACCAATCATGAGCGGACATGTGATCCGCTGTGGCGACCCCTAACCGGGAAAGCCGAAAGAAGAAAAAGATACGGTGTCTGTCTTTGGTTGCTGATAGTGGCTTTTTGATAACATAAAAATGAATTAAAATACAATAATGAAATAAAACAAACTAAAACAAATGGAAATAATACAATTTAAAAGAAAATATTATAAAATATTATTAAAATAATAAATAATATAATTACAAACACAATGATGGATAATACATGAAAAATATGTAACATGAAAGCAATATAAACGTGTACACAATAAAAAATAAAAAAATAAAGAATAAAATAAGAAAATTAACCATAAAAAGACAAACAAGAGAAAGGGTGGGGCGAGAGACAAAAAGGAGAATATTAGTAACATCACAGTTAATCTACAAAGTTGTCTACAATTAATTTTTACTCTGTTCTATTACATTTTACTTTCAACACTACCAACTGCTAAGAAATTTCTTTATTACTTTGAATACTATCCTGTTCCTAACATGTACATGCTATAGTAAAGAGCAGAGTGCATCCAGCAATCATTCATGGGTCCATATATTGCACATATGCATGTTCCATGTACACTGATTACACTTGGTAGCAGGCCATTTAAGCCACAGGTATAGAAGTCTGAATTTCAAATGGTATAATGATGAAAATGTAACAGTATTGTATATTTAATGATGAAAACATAAACAGTATTGTAAACAAGTAAGTTTTATATTTGAGATGTGTGGTATTTGAACCCACAACCAGTGAATATTGTAATTCTGTACTTTTCTTTTAGACTATAGCATAATGCATGCACTCTTTCCTTTTACATTTTATAGACTCATGCTCACTGAGAATGTGCAACTGTTGCTTCGTGATACAAGACCATACCTGTTAACCTCTTAGAGCAAGATATCTGGAAAAATCATAAAACAAGGGGTGTACAATGACCCAAAAATAGGGACAGATTTTAAATATTGCTCTTACAAACATGGAAAGTTCCATAGGATTTGTGTTAATGTACATTTTGACTCTCATTATTTAGTGACTTCAGTATCATTTATTTGCCAGAAAATCACAAATATTATGAGGAGCAGATCAAAACAGTGAGTCAAAACTCTGGATAGTCAGCAAAAATATGGCCAGATGAGAGCTATGCTAAAGACTAATGCATACATACTTGTTTTTACAGTTGAGATATGCATGCTCAATCTTATACAATTGTATGATATAACAACTAATCCATCTTCAACTGCTAAGGCTACAGTAACAGCACTATATATAATTATGCTTACATACCACAAGCTTCTCGCATCTGTGTCAGTTGCAAGGAGTAGGACCTCACATTCAAGGCCCTATATTCTGCATCTGTGGAAAAGAAAAAAAAGAAAAGAATGCAATCATGAGTCCCAGTCTTGACTATATTCAGCTTTAATATTTACAATTACTCAGTGGAATTTATACATACACATCTGTGGGATGCTCCCCGCCTGGCATTCCCTGATCCAATGATCAAGGGTATCCCATTTCCTCCTTCGGAGATCATCATAATGATGTCAACATTGTTCTCCAATGCGTGGAATACCTGTTGCACTGGACAAATCCCTAGCCACACTATTCCTGGCCTTGGACTTGTACTGACAGCCTGTATAGTTACCCTGCAAGAGGCAAGGGTCATGTTTCTTAACCAGAAGTCCAATGTAGACCTTGAACTTCTGAACATCTGAGTGCTGCACTCGGAAGCTCACACCTTCTGCAATGACACCAGTCATGCCTACACAAGATCAAGGTCTAATCTGCATTTTCTGGCCATTCCACTTTAAATATCATGTTTTCCACCAATTGCACATATAATGTGACAGGGAGAAACAAAGTAATTAAAGTAATGTAAAACGTGTATGGAATACATAGTATTCAAACCCAGGCCATGTGTACAGTAGTCCTGCACTTACAGCTCTTGCCACAAGAAGGTTGAGACAGCACTTGTCTATGTAACACTTTGTGTAATCAGCAATGTCATAACAGCATAAAAAAAGTTTGCATACCCTGTACTAGAACCCAGGACAATCTATGCTCCAGTTCTACACCTAACACCTATCACCAGAGAATTAGTTACATAAGGTCCCTTATATTGGTATTCATTGTTAACCTCACTTTATTAGCACAGCTCAGCCTCACTTACTGGATTTGCACAATGCCCAAAGTATAAACTGAATACATCCGATTTCTATTTTTTGATGTCTCGGTCATGTCTGATACATGCATGGTCCAGTTGCGCAAATGAGGTAAGCATAGCTGAAGCCATTTGCGGCAAGTGGTGTATTGAGCACACCTTGAAAGAAAAGTAAAAAAAATACAAAATAAAAAAGGAGAGAAGATTAAACAATTACACAAAGCCATACATAAATGGGGAGACAAATCCTCAAAAATAGGGACTATTTTGACATATCGGTCTTACAAACTTAGAAAGTTAATAGACTAACAGGTTTTGCATTAGCATGAATTTTCTGTAGTGTATGAAGTCTGAATCTCAAATTTCTGTCATTATTTTCTGACTTCAGTCCAGAAAGATTTGGCAATGATTTGCCAGTAAACCACAATTTTATGAGTAACAGGCCAAAAATATAAGGCAGACATCTGGACATTCTTGGAAAGTCTCCACAGTTGAGAGGTATGCAGAAATGTTATCCACATCCATGTGGAAGTGTCACTGCCAGGTGGACTGGTGCACGCTGCAAATCCTTGTTTAAGTGCGCAGGGCTTCATTGATACTGATTGCACACCACCGCCATGGGCACTACTTCCTGTCCATGGTAACATTCCATGTAGGCTGTACATGAGCTCTACATGGAGTTTACTGAATCCTGGGGATTGTCTTCTGTTGAGGAAATGTTTACATTATTTTGTTTAATCTTCTTCTTCTTTCAGCTTTTTCCTGGTTAGGGGTCACCACAGCCGATCACCTGTCTGCTCATGATTGGCAGTGGACTTTTACAGTGTTGAGTTGCCAGCCTGGTGCCCAACTTTCCACAGAAGACACACACACTCACACCTAGGGCCACTTTAGAGTGTCCAATCCACCTGAAGTTTATTTACATAGAAGTGATAGAATGATGAGTGAAGTCTTCACTCGTGATGTAAATATGTTCATGCTGATTTGAACAGATGCATTTTTTTATATTTTTATCTGATAAATTTTTGTTAAAATGTATTTTAATGGGGGATACATAGGGAATTTAATTTTTATTTGTAAAAGATTGAACATTTGATTTTTAAAAATTATTTTCAAGATTTTAAATTATATCTTTGAATTGTTATTCACAGTTTATTTTTCTTAACGGGAAGTAAAGCTTCTTGTAACACTGAGAGCAGAGCTAGATGGCGGTATTAGTTAGTTAGTTAGTTAGTTAGTTAGTTAGTTAGTTAGTTAGTTAGTCCTTTGATAACCAGGAAAGTCCGACTGAGCCAATGGTCTATTTTCAGCAGAGGTCTGGGGAGAAAAGTTCCAAAACAGATTCAAAAACATTTAACCAGTTGTTGAGTAATTAAATACAAGGGGAGAAATGCCCTGCAACAGATTAAATATTTTACAGTGAATTGGGGAGAAAGGCTCCACAAAACACACATAAAAACATTTTACAATAGCTGATAAGTAATTATATACAAGGGGACAAAATCCCCACAACAGATAAAAACACAGATTGAAATACATTTGCAAAACTATTACTAGCCTAAATTGCAATCAAGACTACAGTATGTACTGGAAGCAGCAGGGCCCACTACACAAGTGGATAGTCTATGTCAAGTAAACCAATTCATAGTTATTCAAAATATTAGCTATGTTTCTAATAATGTATGGAAGTGAAAAATAATACAGCATTCTGTTGCCAAAACAGACATAGTAATAGAATGAGATGAGGTGGGGTAATGAGCAAGAGGAAAAATTATGGCTATGGAAACAGAGAATCCATTATTATTAAAAAGATAAGAATGTTATGGAAGGACAAGAGAGAGGAAAATAAATAGTAGTAAGTGTTGGCTGAAGATATAGAAGAGCATACAGTAGTAGTATGGTACCATTTAAGGGAGAGCTTCTTTTGATGTTAGGCATTACTTCCTGCTAAGATATGGAGGTGTTAATGAATTTTGAGTGAGAAAGGCAAAGTTAAAGTGAGTAGGTAGTCATGCACATGTTCTAAAGGTTGTGTATGTACAGTTGCAGGTGTCAGATAGATATTTTTTAGAACCCTCTGATTATCAGTTGTACAGTGTGTTCCATATGACAGTGTATTAATTTATGGCTGTGTGTGTCTGCATGGGAATGTCGTTCTGTTTCTGTATATCATTTGTACAGTGTGTTCTATATGACTGTTTATTAATTTGTGTCTGCATGGGAATGTTGATGTTTCTGTATATCGACTGTACAGTGTGTTCCATATCTATACAGGAAGAATGCAGAGTCCCTGTAATCACAACTATGCAGGTAAAAGCTGCACTCTCTAAAGCCAAAAACACAGCATCCATGGGACCGGACAACATCCCAGGCTGCGTTTTACATGAACTTCAGAACGAACTGGCGCCCCACTCATGTTCAATAATAGCCTCGCATCTGGCTTTGTGCCCACTGAATGGCACACAGCAACAGTTATCCCACTCAACAAAGGGGGAGCCACCACTGATTCCGGGACCTATCGACCTATTTGCCTGATGAGCCTGGTCTGCAAGGCCATGGAACGTATCATCATGGAACTCATAAACAAAGACATTGGTAACCTCCAAACTCTGGATCCCACCAGTTTGGGTTTGTGAAAGGCAGATCATGCCTCCTGAACCTGATCGACTTCTTTGAGGCAGTCACCAAAGCCGTGGATGAGGGTAAGGTGGTTTACACAGCCTATCTTGACCTCGCCAAGGCTTCGACACCATCCCCCATTCTGGAATTATAGCTAAACTCGCTAAACTAGGTATAAATCCCTACATCACAAGATGGGTTGCCAACTGGCTCACTAACAGAACCCACACTGTAAAAGTTGCAGACTCCAAATCTGACCTCAAAGCAGTGACAAGTGGAGTACCACAGGATTCCGTACTGGGACCTCTCCTGTTTGGTATCTACTTCTCTGAAGTAGAGGCTAACACAAAAGGCCTCTGGCTAATGAAGTTCGCAGATGACTGCAAACTAGGAGCCATAATCAAGTTCCCAAATGATGCAGACATCCTACAGAAGGGCCTCGCTGAGACAGATGCCTGGTGTCAGAGCCATGGCCTCAAGCTCAATGCCAAAAGGTGCAGTGTCTTCCCCTTTGGTAAAAACTCTGTACCCATGAACTACCACATAGGCAGCAATCTACTTAACACCAAATGTGTGATAAGAGACCTTGGGACCCAGGTGGACAGTAGTCTCTCTTTTGATAGTCACATCGCCACAGTAGTCAGGAAGTTCTTCTACGTGGCACACCCCATCATAAAAGGGTTCTCATCCAGGAAAAAATAAGTCATTTTTCCCCTCTACTCGTCACTCATTAGACCCATTACAGAGTACAACGCCCTTTCTGGAATGTACCTCACAAGACATCTGCAGCAGCTGGAAAGGCCACAGAAGTACCTCACAAAGAGGATTACTGGCCTCAAACAAATGGCCTACACTGATCGCCTCAAAAAACTCCAGCTTTACTCCGTAGCATATCGCCTACTCCAAGGTGATCTCTGCCTACCATATAAAGCTATGTCAAACTCAGAGCTGTTGGACATGCTACACCTAAAGAAATCCCAATCCCTCCGGGCTACATGCTCTAAGGACCTAAAGCTTGTCACCACAATAAACAGGACACGCTGGAGGGATAGATTCCTGTCCCAGAGACTTCCTATACTCTGGAACAAGCTACCCATCTATGTCAAGCAAAGTTCTTCATTAGCACTCTTCAAGAAAAATCTTGATGAGTGGATGGGAAATAGGAAATGCACCCCAGGGATCACTTCTGTGTCTCTGCTGGACAGTGGCACAGGAAAATAACTTTCTTGGGTGGCATAAGCTATGGAACCTTCTGGCTAGGCTTACGTAGGCCCTTGGGCCGATAGCCTAGTACCTACCTATGAACCTATGACAGTGCATTCATTTGTGTTTGTGTATGTGTCTGCATGGGGATATTGATGTATGTCACTGTAGGGGTAGGGAATCCATATTGCATTCTTTTTGTGAACTTTTATGTTTTCACCTGGTTAGCATTTTTTTGATTTATGTTTTCTTTTATTGTTTGCATTTTGACTGAATATTTATTTATTTATTTTCTTGTTTCTTTATTTTGATTGGTTAAGGGTTCTTCTTTTTCAGAAATTGAAATTGTTCATATATGTGTAGTAGGACACAACAACTTTTTTCTGTTTTATTAGACAGAGATTTAGTTTTCATTTCAAGAAGCATTCTTTATCTAAATATTAGCACTGGCATATTTTGGGTTTAGGAACTGTGTTGGGAGGAAAGATTATAAACGGCAGGGGGCCACTTTAGAATCCCTGAGCAGATTATGTTACAGACTATGAACATGTTTTGGCACTTGTTTTCTGGGTAGGGGTCTGCAACAGTGGTTGAGTATATCAGAAAATGGCATCATATCAGAAGGCTATATGGATGAGATTGCCTCTGCATGTTTTATGTCAGTTCATTGTGTAAATGTGGGGAAGAGTTTTTTCATGTGTTCAGCTCTGGCAGTTTGAGTGCTCCTTATGGGAATTCTTAATCTAATTTTATTTGATTTATTTGTTGTAAATGCCACTATGTTGCTTTTTTCCACATAGATCTTCACTTCCAGCCTGGTTTTGAGTAGAGAGCTCCTTCCATCTGGGGTCTGGGCTTTCTTTACAGTTTTTCTGTCATTCTTCAATTCTCCAGTTTAATCTCCACACAACCAAGTTGCCTTCTATATATCAGCAGTAGTACTAGAGGCATTACAGATAAAACACCACAAAACTGTGCATTACTATGGCTGTGATTATACTGGTGATATGCCATGTGTATCCCCTTGTGCACCACAAAAGTTGAGCACCTATATTTCTGTTGTAAAGTCAATCCCTCTGTATGAAGGGGCTGACATCAGTTAGCAAACCACTGTTTTTGCATCAAGCTAACCTAGGATACCGTAATACAATTTTGCCAATGTGTGATGCTCATGCTCAGCAGTGGTAGGGCAGGCATATGAGTATTTTCATATGTTACACTTGTAGTTACATATCCAATACATGTGGAAAGCTATGGTCTGCACTGAAATATCCCACTGGAGTCAATGAGCTGTGCTATTGTCATGAAAGTATATACTGTTGTTCTGAGTCAATAAACACTCACTCTGTATTCTTGTGTAGCAAGGGACAATACATTTTGAAAATCAGGCATTTCCTGCTTTCATGAGAAGTGTCTCTGTGATAGCTTTGCTCCTTTGAAGGCCATGTGCCTCTAGCAGTATCTAGTCTCCACTGGGATTCTAGATGATGTTCATACTCTGGGCATGAAATCCCTTGCCTTACCCCTCACAGGTTGTGCTTTATCTTCCCTATCTTGTCTTTGGCCAGTTTGTTTAATATCCAAGCCACTAGTCAATCTGACTCTGACTGTTTTTTTTTTTTTTTTCAACAGGTTTCTTGAAGATTGTCTCGATTCATGTCCTTTTATTTGTTTTTTTTCTGATTCATTTTGTTCAACACTGCTGTTTTTATTTATAAGACTGCATGTTTTGGAGACTGTGTCTTTTTGTATTTATTTTTTTCATTTCTATCAGTCTTTATTTTTTAATTTTGCATTTTTAATTGTTAATGTTTTTTGTCTGTAGGTTTTCTCACTTCCTTTCTCACTCATTTTCTTAGTTTGTTTTTAAGGCTGTTTCTATAAGATTTTTAAATAATAGTGGTTGACTATGAGTATTTCTCACTGCATATTGTAGTTGTTTAGCAAATTCTAATGGTTGTTACAAATACACTGGTATGTTTTTGTAGGTTGCTGTTTTATAAGTTGGGAACTGTGCTCTCCATGCAGCTGTTGTTTGTCTTTGACTCCCTTCCAAATTTTTGATCAAACATTTATTGGCAGGACAAAATTATTTTGCAATATTTATATTATCATGATTTATTTTCAAATATGTAGATGCAAAATTCCCCTTGTTCAATTCATAATGCATTAATATACTATCTACTTTAATTCACAAATATTCTTTTCATTTTGATACCAATTATTTTATTTTACTTGGTCTGGGAAGCTTATTCTTTCCAACTAGTTCTCATTCATCGTTAAGTAAGCACTTCTATTTACAGAAAGTCACCGGGATATGCAGACCCTATCTGCTGGCAGCCTGATAATCAGAGCAATTTGCAAATTCACTTTTTGCTCTACCTAATCACTATCAAATGGTAGCTTTGATATACCACTAGACATATCCAACAAGAGATTAACTTACTTGCCACAGCTTGGCTTCCCCTAAAACTTGGCTCCCAGATGGACATGTCTTAAAACCCAACCTGTTATAAGGGGCTTGACCCTTTCCCAACTACATTTTATATTCAACAGTTATTAAAGGATCTAGCTAACCTGCTTCAAGACAGGCTGTCACATTTCATCCTTACATTGTGTTTAACAACATGTCTTAACTATTCCATAAACGCATTTGTTTTATATGCTATACCATTAGTCAGCCTCATCCAAACCTATCATGCCATAGGTCCACATGGGTCTCAGTCTGGCCTCATCCTATCAGAGGAGAGGTCAGCTTCTGCAACCATTATCACTAAACAAGTGAAGTACACACACTGGATTCTGTGTCATAAAGGAAGAAGTAATAGGGGGACTTTCAAGATGGCTGCACATTGAGTAACAGCTTAATTTCAGCTCTCCCAGAGTGAAAACAGAAAATCAGAAGAGACAGCCACTGAACTCATTGGTTTTTGGGGGTAAATTTCAGTAGATATCTAGTAAGTGCACTGTCTGGATGCCAGTAAAATTGAATTTCAGAGGACCTGAAAGAAAATCAACCACAAAACTTAATGAAAAAATACTGACTGATGGAGTATATCAACTCAAGTAACAAAAGGCTGGATAAAATTGAAAAAGCTTTAAAAAGATATTCAGATGAGGTGACAAAACTGCAAAAATTGGAGGTCAAAATGAAGAAAAGGCCAGCTGAGTATGAGACTGCCCAAGAAGAGATATTTCAAAAATAATAGCATTAGAGTACAGAGCATGCAGGGAAAACCTGATATTTCCTGCTGTACCGGAGAAGCTAGAAGAAATCATTGTCATAATCAGCCACTTTTTTCCCATTTTCTACATGGGGTCAGGGTTTCATGTTAATTGAGGCCATCTCTCTCGATTCAATGCTACACTCCTGCCTTCTTTAACACTCATGCCTGACTGTTGCAGATCTTCTTTTACACAATCCATCCACCTCTTTGCTGGGCATTCTCATTCCCTCTTACCTTCTTCCTGTTTGTTGCAAATCTTCTTCACCAGATTGTCTTCTGCTTTTCTGCATATGTGTCCAAACCACCATAATCTCCTCTCTTTGATCTTTTCTGCAATTCGAGCTACTTAGACTTCTGCTTCTATGTCTTCATTTTTTTTCATCTGTCCCACAGTGTGCATCCTATCACCCATCTCAGGCACTTCATTTCCATCACCATTAGCTTCCTCATCTGCTCTGCCTTTACTGCCCAGGTTTCTGTACCATACAGTAGTAATGGTTGCACTACTGTTTTGTACACCTTACTTTTCAGCTTCTTTGGCATTCTTCTGTTATAGACCACACTTGAGACTCTAAGCCAGTTAGCTGCAGCCCCTCTAATTCTAGCTTTGACCACGTCATTCAGAATTCTGTTCTCCTCAACCACCCCTGCCAGATGCTTGAAGCTATTTACCTGTTCCACTATCTTCCCTTCTATCTCCATTCTCAGCCTCTTCTGATTTCCCCAGTTTGCTGTCTTTACCACTGTCTTGTCTGTGCTTAGTTTCATTGCACGTGCCTTCAGTATTGCATTTCATTCCCATATCCTTTGCTAAAGTTCTTGCTCAGAATCTGCCTGCAATGCCACATTATCTGTATACAGCACCTTTGTTGATCTGTCTCCTCCAGCCTGTTTGCTAATGTAGTCCATCACCAATATGAACAGCAGTAGCCTCAGAGCTGAACCCTGATGCACACCCACTCCCTCTGAAAACCCCTCTGTGAGGCCAAACACTGTTCATACTTGAATCATTGAGTTCTTGAACATAGCCTGCACTAATTCTACCAATGTTTCTAGGACTTAAAACCACCACAGTAATGCCCAAATTATTCAGAAGGAACAGACTGTATTATTTTTATGAAAGCACAAATAAGCAACTGGACTGGTATTCCACAGCAGAAGTTGTTAATTGAAAGGGCACATTGAGTGCATGCTCCAAATCTAGCCATGAGAAAGCAACCTAAACCTTTAATAGTAAAGATGCAATCTTACCAGCAGAAGGAGTTGACTCTGATAAAACTGTGGCAGAAGAGCAAAGTACTAACAGTGGGAAAAAGTAGAGTGTTTGTGGAAAATGATTCCTCACTGTACATCAGGCAGAAGAGGAGTAAATTTATTCCACTAATCACGGATTGTCGAGAAGCAGGCATGAGATTCAAATTGCTGTATCCAGCTATCTTCAGAATATTCTTTCCTGGAGGGACAAAATAATTTTTTGATGCAGAACATGTTAAGGAAGAAATACAAGTTTGTCCAATAAAAAGTGAGCTGTGAAACAGAAGGAGATTCTGCTTCTTGTTCTTCTGGTAATAGAAAATCACAGAGAGAGTGTGCCAGTGAAACCTTTTCCAGTGTTTCAATGGAAAACGCTTGAGAGACAGAAAAAGCACAAAAGTTGACTAGAAGAAAGGATAGTTGTATAAAATTTTATCATGCCCTTACCTTCACAGCTGCAGTATTCTTAACATACTGGATTCCCTGCCATGGAAGCCTGATGTCCAGCTAGTCTAGCAAAGACTCCTGATGCTTTAAAGGTATGCCAAACATCACCCAAATGCTCCTTGCATAGCATAGGACATAAAGGTGATGTTCAGGCCTACCATAGTCAGAACTGATTGGCCCAGCAGTAACACCAGTCCAAGGAACCCAAGATGCAATCTGTAAATCCAGGAAGGCAAATGACTAGTGGGAAGGAGGGTGGGAGTGAATACTGCAGCAATGAAGGCAAGGACATCTACTGTTATGGTGAGATTTTACACAAATGTACTATGTCCTTACATTCACCGCTTCAGTATTCTTAACATATAGGAGATTGCCAAAGCTCAAGAGGAAACTAGGGGGGGAGCAGAGGAGTTTCCTAAAAAACCATGAAGAACGGCACTGACAAAACCAGCCACAGTTCTAGAGATACCAATCAACCTGTAGTGCTTGGTAAAAGTATGCACAGAAGTCCAGAAAGCTGCTACAAGAATAGAATTATTATCTAAGGCCTTGAAAAATGCACCAGAAGAAGCCACAGCTCTAGTAGAATGAGCCTTGACTGAAGGGGGAAGGCTCTTGCCATAAAAATTGTAACAAAAATAAATATCCTTAGCAATCCAAGAAGAAATAGTTTTCTTGGATACAGCAAGTCCCAAAGATCTAGGATGAAAAGAAACAAATAACTCATCAGATTTTCTAATAGCCTTACTCTTATCCAAATAAACCCTGGATTGCCTATGTACTTCCAAAGTATGCAGTACCCTCTCACTGTCAGTTTTTGGAGAGGGAAAACAAGTAGGCAGATTAATAAACTGATTAAGTGATACCTCATTAACCACATTAGGCAGAAAAGGGTTAGTGCACAAAAGACACTGTGTCCTCATGAAAGATCAAAAAAGGAGGACAAGCCATAAGGGCCTGTAACTCAGACACCCACCTGGCAGAAGTAAGTGCTAACAAACGAACAGTCTTCCAGGAGTAATATTGCAAGGAAGCTGAAGCAGCAGACTCAAAAGGAGCTTGAGTCAACTTCTCCAAAACAAAATTAAGATCCCAGAGAGGAGAAACAGCCTTCCTTGGAAGTCTAATACTAAGGATTCCTTTAAGAAATTGTTTTACCTCAAAGCTAGAAGTTAAAGGAGGAGACAAAGACAGAAAAACAGAGCTAGCTGATAAGTGGTCCTTAATAGAAGAATAATCCAAACCAGCACTCAGCAACTCATGCAAATAAGAGAGAACCAAAGGAACATCCACAGTAAGCAGTTCTAGGTTATGAGAGAGACACCAAATAGAAAACATCTTCCATGTGGATAAGCAGGATTTCCTAGTAGTAGATTTCCTGGCATCCTGCAGGACTTGCAGCATGTTCTCAGAAAAAAAAGGTGTCTGTGAGGAATTAAAATCTTATCACCCGCAGATTCAGTTGAAGTGTGGACAGGCGGAAAGATGGGTGAGAGATCCCTTGTCTTCTGAGAGTAGATCCACTTGTGAGGTAACTTGTGATGATTGCCCCGGTTAAATGCAGAAGAAGAGGGAACCAGTGCTGTCATGGCCAAAAGGGAGTCACCAACAAGATTTTGGGAGCATCCTGTTGAATTTTAAACAGGACTTATGGAATGAGAGGAAGGGGAGGGAATGCATAAAGAAATATCCCATTCCAAGAAAATGAGAGGGCATTCATCTTCCACACCAGAGGACCTGGGACTCTGGCACAAAACAGAGTCTGTTCAGAGGTGAGGCAAAAAGATCCACTTGAGGACTAACCAGTGGTGGATAATGTCCAGAAACACATCCCTGTGAAGCATCAATTCATGGAACTGAGTTAAGGACCTGCTCAGAGTGTCTGCTACAATGTTCTGACCAGAAGCAATATAAACTGCCTGAAGAGTCACTTAATACTTGACAGCAAGATGCCGTACCAAAATTGCCAACTGGCAAAGAATATAAAATCTCATTCCTCCCTGTTTTTTATAGACCACATCACTTTGGTATTGTCTATGAACACCTTGAGAGACCCTGAAAAGAAAAGAGGATGAAAGGCCCGAAGAGCCAGCAGAAGAGCTCTCATCTCTTTGACACTAATGTGCTCTTCCTGTTGACAAGGCGACCACACCCCCTAACCTTTTAAGGCACCAAATTTCACCCCCCATCCCATAACTGAAATGTCTGTGAACAAATCCTGAGAGGGATGAGGGGAATGAAAAGGGATACCTGAATTCAGAGATAACGGCTGAATCCAGCAGAGAAGTTCCTGTCTGAGACAAGGAAGAAGAAGAAATACAAAGTCTAGAGGATATGCATGTTGAAGCCACACTAACTTCAGAAACCAGTAAAACTTTCTTATGTGAAGTCTGACCAGAGAGAGCATCAGAATGGTGGATGCCATGAAACCCAGAGTTCTCAGAAACTCACTGGTGGTAAAGGAAGCCAGAGGAAGAAGACAGTGAAAGAAAGACATGAGAATTAAGGCCTGTTGAAAGGGCAGGGAAGCCAGCATTGGTACTGTCTGAAGCCTGCAACCCAGAAAAACATGAGCCTGAGAAGGAGTCAGAGAAGACTTTTTGAAATTTATAGTGACCCCCCCCCCCAGACTCTGAAAAAGGGAAATGGCAAAATGAAGACTTTGCAAAAGGCTTTCTGTAGAGGAAGCCTGAATCAACATGTTGCCCAAGTAAGGAAAAATGTAGATCCCTTGAAGCCTGCAAAAAGCAATTACAGGAGCAAGGCATTTGGCGAACACTCTTGTGGCAGTAGAAAGGCCATAGGGCAAAGCAGAGAACTGAAAATGCCAGGAAACATCAGAAAAATGCAAAAATTTCCTGAAAAGAGGATGCATCGAAATATGGAGATAAGCATCCTTGAGATCCAGAGACACTGTATAGGCCTGAGGGAGCAAGAGAGGAAACAGAGTCTGAAGGGACAACATCCAAAAGGAAGGCACTTTTAGTAAGTGTTTAGATGAGAGAGGTCTAGAATAGGTCTCCAAATGCCCTCTTTCCTGGGCACTAGAAACAGTCTGGAGTAGAACTCTTTCCCCCTTTGGGACACAAGCACCTGTTCAATAGTATCCTGAGTCAAGATATTTTGAAGAATCTCTGGGGAAAAAGGGAAGTTGTTCCCAAGGAGGCTGAAGAATGCCTATAAAAGGAGTATGGGATTTCCACACTATGAAGTACCCCTGACGAATGTCTGACAGAACCCAAGAATCCTGAGTGATCTGAAACCAAACAGGAAGAGAAAGAGAAAGTTGAGAGGAATGTGACTGGGAAAGGAAGGATAGTCAAAAACACCTGCTTTGTCTGCAAAGGAAGGCTTTGTAGTATTTGCAAACTGAGGAGCCTTAGCAGGATGAGCCCGTTTGCCACTCTTCTTACCTTTAGTAGAAGGGTGGGATTGCCTATGAACAAAGGCAGGCTTAGTGGGGTAGTTTCTCTAAAATTTAGGCACTGGAGAAACAAACACATGTTTAAGCTCCTGTAAGGCCTTACCCCTATCCTGAAGAGACTTAAACAAATCAGCAGCAGCTTCCCCAAAGAAAAGCTTTGAATCCAGAGGAGCATCCATCAACTCACCCTTAATATCATCAGGTCGAGGTTAAAGCCTAAGCCAATAATATCTCTACATCACTGAACCAAAAATAGCAGCCCTAGAAGAGGCATCTGCTGCATCATAACAACATTTAATAGAACGGCAAACAACTTGAGAGGAAGTCCCTAGCAAGGAAAGAACAGAAGTTTTACCTTCAGAGTCGGGAAAATCAGAAATAAGTTGACAGGCCTGAGAAGGAAGAGCCAACACATACCTAGACATATGAGTCTGATAATTAATAGCCCTAAAAGCTAGGGTAGCATAAGTGTAAACCTTCTTACCCAGCCTTTCCATAGCTCTGCTGCTTTTGTCAAAAGGCAATAAATTGGGTGAAGGAAGCAACTGAGATGGCATATCAGAGGCTACAAACGCTACAGAGGGGTCAGCAGCAGGACATTTATATAAAAAATTAATCTACAGGTACCTTATAAAACCTGACAGTTTTCTTGGGTGCAGGGTGTAGAAAATCAGGCACATGAGTGGCATTGGAAAAAGCATCCAGCAAAGCAGCCAAAAAAGATGGAATCGCCACAGGGTTAGAAGATTCCAACTGTTGCAAGTCATGGTACCTCTTATGGATATCAGAGACCTGAGCACAATCCCACTTAAAAAAAATCCATCATCATAGAGATTGTGTACCCAAAAGGAATTTCCTCAAAAGGAACATCAGGACTAATATATTCCTCCTCCTATGACCCATAGTCCAAAGGAGAAAGAATCGGGGCTAATCGATTCCTCCTACTATGACCCATAGTCCAAAGGAGAAAGAATTTAAGTAGAATAAGTCAGGGATTTATCGTCAGAATCTCACTCATCCTCAGAAGAATCTTGTTGTCTAGGCCTTTTAATGGGAGTAGAGGACCAAGGAGAAGCAGGAACCAAAACCCCTTGAGAAAGCTTTAAAGACATTAAAGCATTAAGTAGCCCCTGAGTAAAGGCCTGCCACTTACTTTGTGGATCCCTAGGAGCAGAAGAAACATTTAAGTTTTTGTTTTTTTTAAGGGAACATCACCTCCAAAAGACTGAGAAGGCTCAAACCCAGGATGACAGTCAAGAACCATAGCAAGAACATCTTCCCCAACTAAAAATGGTGGAACTCCCCTAGTCCTCTCAGAAAAAAATCAGCTGTGGTTCCCCCTAAATGTTTGAGACAGATGCCTACAAAACCTCTTTGGACATGCTGCCAGACAGATTCTCACCAGCCTCCAACATGGTCATGGAACAGAAATCCAACAACACAGATAGGCGAGCCTCCAGGTTTGTAATGACCTCGGGAGAAACACCTGGCAGAGACTGGACAGTGGAAGATTCCAGTCATACCTTTTTCACCTTCTTCTTCCCTAATGGCTGACCATCAGGGATGAAGATTTCATCCATTGTATCTTTAGTGAGAAGCTTAAGATTCTGGTCATCAAGATACAAGGAAAGAAAAGAAACTCTATTACAAAGCATTTTTGGGAAGAACACCTAACAAATTGAACAGCACTTATGGTCATGAGAAGCTACTAGACATAAAAGACACTTATCATGACAGTCTTTAATGGGAATCTGCTTCCCACACTGGCATTTACCCTTTCTGAATAACATTAACTCCAAGAAGCACAAAATAACACAAGAAAAAAAAAAAAAAAAAAAAAAAAAAACAGTGCACTTATCTGCAACTGCAAAGAAGTCAGCAAACAGGCATAGATAGTCACAGGAGAGTGACAATGCATTCAACTGGCAGAAAATGGAAGCAGGTAAACAGATCAGTGGTGAAAAGATACATTCAGACAGATGGCAAACAAGTCCTGACTATGGTAGGCCTGAACATTACCTTTATGCCCTATGCTACACAAGAAGTGCTTGGATGATGTTCGGCGTACCTTTATAGCATCAGGAGTCTTTGGTAGACTGGCCGGATGTTGGGCTTCTACAGCAGGGAATCCCTTATGTTCATAATAATGCAGCAATGAATGTAAGGACATCCAAGAGTACGCTGGAAATGAAGCAGAGATTAGATTTGAGAGATGAAGATAAACAGGAGAAAAAACAGCAACTCGGATATTGACAAATAAATGTGGAATTATAAAACATTAATTATACTTGTGAAACATGACAGAACAAGAAAAACTGGAAATATTGGACTTTTTGACTTTGTTAAACTTGTAGGGGACTCTAAAGCATATGTCCTACTTTGTGTCATCAATGTTTAGAGGAATACTTAGGAGAAGGGAAGAGGATGGAAGGAGTTAACTGTAAGTAAAACAAACTTTTGTTTTTAACAGTAATAGCTGTATAGTGCAAGATATCTGCATGCTATAAAGTTTTCTCAGTTATTTTCAAGGGTAAAAGAGATACTAAAGTAAACAGGTGCCCCTGTTTTTTCCTTCTTTTCTCTTTTTCCTTGCTCAGTTTTATGAAATATAGGCAGTGCAATGTACAAAAAAGAAAAAAAAGAGAAAAGTCTGTTCAAAAGAGTATGATACAAGAAAATATGATGTGCTTTTTCTCATTCTTGCATAGGGGTATGACTGGATTAAGACACTTGGCTTTATCTAGTAACAAGTTTTAAGAGAAATTACATTTAGTAATGTCTGCCCATGTCCAGAAGGGTTGTGGGTGCTATCCCCAGTAAGAATTTATAGTGCCCTATCCACTCATCCAGGATCCTCTTGAACAGTGTCATAGAGGTGCTCTGTTTTACATGAATTGGTATCATGTTGTAAAGATGTATCAGTCACTAGCAGATAAATCTGTCCCTCCAGCATGTCCTGTTTAAGTCACAGGCTATATTTAAATCTCTGGAATTGGTATCCCTAGACCCATTTGATTTATGGATATACAGTAAGTTCATTAGGTTTGGGTCTCAGGTTGCTCTGTAGGCCAGGCATAAGTCTCTCATAAGAAGTCTATATGATACAGAATATATGATAGAGATTTTAGGAGGCCTATGTAAGGTACATGCTGGAGGCCCTTGACTATTTTAACAATCTCTTTTTAAATACTCTAAATAGCCTAGCTCCTATGCGCTCCAAATGAACCAAAACTAACCATGCCCCATGGTTAACAAGACTAACCAAATAAACTATGTCTCTTAGATACAAAGCTTGGAAAATTTGGCTTTGAGACAGAACACAACAAAATGAACTCCACCTCAAACAACCCCGTAACAAATAAAAAAAGTTAGTAATACAAGATAAAAAAGATTATTTCTCTGATAAACTATCCACCTCATACAACAATCCCAAACATTTTTGGAAGTCTGTCTCCTCTCTATTTAACCCAGGCACCAGCAAAAAGCACACAAGAAATCTCCCAAGCCTTTAATACCCACTTCATCTCTACCATCCAAAAGCTACTCAAAGACTGCCCATCCAGCTCAAACAAACAAATTCATCCCATCCCTAACAGAACACACCACTACTACACAACCAGGCAACTTCTTCACTATTCAACCTGTACCCACCTCTCTGGTTTTGAAATTCCTAAAACAACTCAAACCTTGCTCTCTCTCTCTGCAAATAACCTTCCTCCAGAATATCTGCAAATAGCGGCTAGCTCAATAGCATATCCAGTTACCATTCTTATAAATCACTCTCTCACTGAATCTTATGTTCCTCTCCTATGGAAAAGATCCATCATTACCCCACTACACAAAGGGGGTAACTCCCATGATCTTTCTAACTACTGCCCTATGTCTATACTCTCCCCTCTGTCTAAAATCTTGGAAAAATGTATTCACTCACAACTACTTAAACACCTCTCAAATAATGCTCTTCTATCCCCTAGCCAGCATGATTTCTGGCCAGGCCATAGCACCATTACTGCCCTATTATCTTTCACAGAATCTATCAACAAAGCCTTGGATGCAGGCCATCCTACCTCAGTAATCCTTCTAGACCTAAGGCCTTCAACACAGTGTCAGATGCTAAGCTAGTAAACCAACTATCAACACTAGGTTGCTCCCCAAAATCCCTCAACTGGTTTACCTCCTACCAACAGAACAGGGAACAGTCTGTAAAATGGTTAAATGTGCAATCTCAGTACCAACCTAACAATATAGGAGTACCACAGGGATCCATTTTAGGTCCACTACTGTTCAATATCTTCATCAATGACTTGCACAAAGCCCCCCTAATCTAGAACATCATCCAATATGCCAGTGATTCAACACATATCCACCTCTAAATCTTTCTCAGACCTCCTCACACTTACACAACAGGCTTTTACTTCTATCGAATCATGGCTTATTAATGCACAACTGATGCTAAACCCCAAAAAAAATGAAACTTTTAGTTTTCTCAACAAAACCACCCAACATTGACTTTAAAATCTAAGCTAAAGATGGCACAGAAATTGAACTAGTGAAAACAGCCAAATTGCTAGGTATAACAATAGATGATAAACTCACATACGAACAACACATCCTAACTGCAATCAAGAAAACCCATTTCAAACTAGGTAAACTATGCCACCACAAACTCTACCTGGATAAATATATCAAAATAAAATTAGCCAATACCATTCTCATCCCCTCCCTTTTATATGGTAGTGCCATTTTCACTAACCTGCACACAACCCTTAGTAATAAATTACAATCTTGTTATAACAAAATAGCCAAATTCACCTCCAGAAAAACCTTACCACTCTCATCACTGCCATGCCATCACTGAACAAAGATGGCTAGAGTTTTCCCACCATCTACAATACACCCAACTAACCTTAGCCCAGAAACTAATTTCTAAACCAGATGACTGCCCTGCCCTTAACTCAATCCTACAAACATACACCCCCACTAGAACACTAAGATCTTCCTGTAAACTGATGCTTACAGTAGCCAAATCCAAGAAAAGAGCAGGACAATGCCTGTTCTCCCATACCATAGCTAAACTATGGAATAACCTTCCATCTGAAATACCCCAAATTGATCACCCATAAACTTTTAAGACAGCCCTAAAAACACATTATCTATTCAATCCATCCTGCGCCTGCCTCAAAAACAAACCACCTTAAGCAATATACTTAACCAAATACTACAATGACAAAATCTTTGCAAAAACCCAGTCTTCACATTCATTAGTGTATTCTTACTATATAGGAGACTGGAATCTCACCAAAGATGGAAATGATGTAACACTACTATTCAATTGTAAACTTCTTGTTTTATTTTCATCTGTTATATCGTCAATGTTGTGTACATATTCTGTGTTTTTTCTTCCTGTTATATCAGTAACATGGTCACATTGTGTTTAATTATTGTATTCCTTTGTATTTTGCTTGTGGAGCTTTTCTCCCTGGGCCTCCACTGAAAATGGGTCTCTGACTCACTGGACTTTCCCGGTCAACAAATGTTAATAAATAAAATAAATAAATAAATCTTCTTTGTTAGAAACCTCTGAGATCTCTCTAATTGCTGTAGGTGCATAGTAAGGTACATACCGAATGGGGCGTTATACTCAATTATGGGGAGGATAAGTGCCAAGTATGAGGGGAGTTTTAACTTCTTTTGCTCTCAAGGTGATGCCTTCACTAATCAAGTGAGCTACATGTAAAGCTTTCTTTACAATGGTAGACATATGGTGTTCAAAGTTAAGGTCACGGTCAACCTGTAATCCCAGGTCCTTTATCACTTCATGGGTACTTAGGCTGTTGTTATTGATTCGATAGTGTGAAAGGGCATTGTTTGTGCTGAAAGGAATGATGATGTATTGTTCTGTGTTCAGTTTGAAACAGTGACTAATACACAACTCGTTGGCCTGTGTGAGACCATCTTGGAGTATACTGACATCATTGGGGGATTCAATGATTGCACCTAGTCTGCAGTCATTTGCAAACTTGGTTAGCCACAACCCTTTAGTATTGACCTGAACTTCTGAGAAGTGTATACCAAACAGTACGGGGCCCAGCACTGACCCTTGTGGCACTCTGCTGGTAACAGGTCTGCTGGTTGATGTGGAGTCACCGACTTTGATAGTGTGTGTCCAGTTTGTGAGCCATTTGGCACCCCATCTTGCAATTAAGGGGTTTACATTCAGTTTGCTAAGTTTATTGATAATGCCTGAATGTGGGATTGTGTTAAAAGCCTTTGCCAAGTTGAGGTATGCTGTGTGCACAGATTTGCCATCATCAATGGTATCGGTCACATTTTCAAAGAAATCCACCAGATTTAACAGGCAGGATCTGCCCTTCACGAAGCCGAATTGGGTGGGATTCAGGGTTTGCAGGTCACCTCTGTCTTTATTTATGAGGTCCATAAGGATACATTCCATGGCCTTACACATGAGAGTGGTCAAGCTTATAGGTCTGTAATTCCCCAGGTCTGTTGCTAGGCCACCTTTGTAAAGGGGAATAACTGTAGCTGTTCTCCATTCTGCGGGAACAAAGCCTGTGGTTAGGTTATGATTGAAAAGGGTATTTAGTGATGATGCTAGTTCATGTTGTAGCCTGTTTAGAAGACAGTCTGGGATGTCAACTGGTCCCATATGGGCCATGTTCCTTGCCTTCAACAGGGCTTTGAGGATATGCTCTTCAGATATAAAAGGTGGTGGGGAAGTTTGGGGGAGGGGTTTGTTGTAAGTTAGGAGGAGATAAGGGAATGAAATTTTTCACAAAGCCTATCCACTAGTAGGTTCACTATCTCTGTGGGGTCAATGTGTGTGTGATACCATTGGCCACCAGTTATGCACATGCTTGGGTCCTACCCTTTAGGTTACATACATAGCTGTAAAAGGCCTTATGGTTATCCTTGGTAGTACTTGCTAGGTTTCTCTCAAAGGAGCTCTTGAAGGATTTGACAAGTTGTCCAATTTGCCTGTTAAGGTTGAAGAGGGTGCTTTTCCATTGTTGGGTCCTTGTCTTTGTTTTCTTGGACAGAAACCTTTTGAGTTTATTGTAGTTTGTTGATGCTGGAAGTCCACCATGGCAGCTTGATTTTACTTGGAGCTCTGACTTTGATTCTATCTGGTACAGTCAAGTTTATACACTTATGCAAATGATCGTACAGGGCTTTAGTGTAAGCTTCAGCGCAATTAACACTTTCAGGATGGGGTGGAGCTTAGAATGCATTTATACCTTCACCTAGGAGGGTATAGTTTGCCTTGGTGAAGTTTTTCATCTGATTTCACCCTTTGTGAGTTCTGGTGTTAGTGTCAGTTCAAAGGTGATGGATTTGTGGTCAGTTTTAACTAATGAGGGTCCAACAGTTGCAGTACTGTACCTGTTTGACATGTTGGTGAGGACCAGATCTAGAATGTTTGTTCCTCCTGTTGGGGTATGGGCAATTTGAATTCACAAAGTCATGCAACTTTTGTGCTAGTGAATTTGGGCTTGAGTAGGTTTCCCAGTTGATGGTGGGATGAGTGAAATCCCCCATAAACAGTGTGTTCGTTAAAATTCATCTTAGAATGGATAATCTTCCTTGTAAGTTAACCCTAGTCTGTGATTGTAGCTGTTACTTTGGGAAAACTGTTCCTATTAGGAAGGCAAAAACTTCAATAGTTGAAGATGTACATAGTTTTGTGTGTTAATATTAAGTTAATAGGTTTTTGGGGTGTATTGGGGTGTATCTTTTGAGGGCTTCCAATAAAACAAAAGTTTTGTAAGATGTGACATAGGCTCAAATGGATATGACAAGAAACAACTGTATAAAAGGTCAACCTGCCAAACATTAGTGTATGCATGTAACACAAAAGCCAGAACTAGATACTTAAAAGAGTTGTTACAAATAAAAGGTTGAAATAATAACTTTTTAACATAATGACCCTTTTGATATTATCTTCAAGTGTTAATGGTCTCAAAAATATATACAAAAAAGAAAGAGTAGTGAACTATACTAAAAAATGTAAAGTACAAATAGTTATGTTACAGAAGACACATTCTGAAAGAAATGAACATATGAATTTGATAAAGAAAGGTTTTCGGGGCAGTTATTCAGCAGAATACCTGGGAGTCTGGGACTAAAAAGAAGAGTACTTATATTAATTGTTAGAGGAGCTCCAATAGTGATAGAAGAAGATAAAGGAAGATAATGATGGGAGATGCGTAGTACGAAGGGGCTACTGGAAAGGGAAGAGGAATACACTGTCATGTATTTATGTTCTGCCTAAAATTACTATAATGGAGCTTAAGAAAATTCAGAGAGAAATAATCAAATTTCAGCAGGGAGTATTACTTATAGGTAGGGAATGGGATTTGATTTGCAGCAGGAAGATGTGTCTGGGGGGCCCAGAAGGGAAAATATAATAAAAGAGAGTCGATTTTTGAAGAAATGTATAAAATATTTGGCATGGAAGATATGAATTCAGTAGTAGGAGTTTGGAGTGAATTTATATATTATTCTCCAAGATACGAAAACTGGGCTAGGCTAGACAAAACTTACATTTCACATGAGCATGTGCATTTCATTGAAAGTTTTGATATGCATCGAATAACTATTTCAGATCATGCACTAATAATAACTAAAATAAAAATGCAAAATAATGAAATAAAATGACATACTGCCACTTTCCCACCTATCTGTTGAAAAAAAAAGAATTTAAGGAGTAGGTAGTGGAAATTATTTTAGATTTATTAGAGAAGACAGAAATTTCTTCTGAAAATATAGCTAGGGAGTGTGATAAAATTAAACTGGGTTTAAAGAAGGTGGGAATGAAAGAGAGATATGGTTAAAAAGAAACAATAATTATTTATCAGGACTGATAAATATTAAAGCAATGCAGAATAGGGGGAATCTCACAGAACAAGGAGAGGAACAATTGCAGCATGCTAAGCAGAAAATAAAGGATTACCTTGATAATATGCATGCGTTTAGAAAGATTGCTGTTAAGCAACTATTTTTTGATAATGATGCCAGAGCACAAAAACTTCTCATGCAATGTCTCAGGCAATAGAAAGTAGAAAGGGTTGTCGCCAACCTTGGAGAGCCTATAACAAAGAAGATAACAAGAAATCCTGTAGGGGTACAAGAAATATCTCGGAAATTTTATAAAAGTCTGTATAAAACAGAGGAATATGGAGATCAACAAAAGGTACAAATGGAAATGTTTATGGAGAAATTAAATATGCCAATGTTAGAGTTAGATGAGGCTCAATTACTAATAGGATAGGAGGAGAAAATGGTGGTGTATAACCAATCAGCAGGAAAGTCCCCAGGAATATATGGTATTCCTGTGGAAGTTTGGAAGCTAGGAAGGAAAAAACTGATAAAGATCTGTAAGGTTTTGTTTAACAGTATTTTAAGAGGAGGAGAAACACCAACATCCTGGAAGAAAGAGGTGGTGGCTGTAATACCTAAAGAGGACAAGGACCCATCAGATCCAACTTCATACAGGCCCATTTCAATCCTAATCCATGATTATAAAGTGTTTATGTCTATAATGGCTAAATAAAAGGCAAAGGTGATGCCAAAATTGATGGGCATGGATCAATGTGGTTTTATGGATGGGAGGCAAATGTTTGACAACATTAACAGAATATTGGTGATACAGAGGGAAGCTGAATGTAAGAAAATATCACTGTTGTTGTTGGGCCTTGATGCAGAGAAAACATTTGACAGAGCAAACTGGGAGTGTATGACCAGAGCAATGGAAGAATTTGCATTCCCTGATAAAATTATGAGGCTGATAAGGAAGATATATGAGGTATCGGAGGCAAAAAGTAAAGCGGGTGGGTTCCTCTCTGATAATTTCTGTTTGAGCAGAGCAACCAGGTAGAGGTGTCCTCTTTCCTCTTTGTTATTTGCACCATATTTAGAGCCATTGGCAAAAAAATACGAGACTCAGAAATTCAAGGATATAATTGGCATGGCACTCAAGAAAGCTGGCTCTATTTGCAGATGATATTATTTTATACCTGATAAAACTAGAAAAGGACATTTCAGTGTTGTGGAACTTTTTAAGGCAGTTTCACATCTTTTCAGAATAGAAAATTAATGAAGCTAAAACATAGACAATAGCTGTAAATTATGGGTCTATATTAGATAAACGAAAGTTTATCTTACCAAACGCTAACATGAGCAAAAATCCTGGAATCCGAAACCGGAATTGTGAGATCGCAGTACAGTGAAGATGGGAATATTTGCCCTATATTCACTGTAGTGCAATCTCAGAGCTGGAATATATATTTAGCGGGGGTTGTGGGGGGCACAGCCCCCCACAATTGCAGTTTCGAGTTCCGGGATTTTCGATAATGGCAGCGTTCGGTAAGATAAACTTTCGTTTATCGAATATTGACCCGTAAATTATGTACCCACACATGAATTGGTTCAGCAATATCCACATTTATGGAGGCATGATAAAATGAAGTACTTAGGAGTATGGATTTAAAAGGATTCTGGTGTGGCAGTTAAAGATATGTGGGAAGAGACTAAACAAAAGATAATACAAAAACTGAGAAACTAGAAGCTGTATTACATGGATATAGATTGCAAGACACAGTCAGTCAAAATGTTTTTAGCCCTTTTAGTTTTATATGCAGGTCAGGCATATTTTTATCAACCAGAGGAGAAGTTGTGGATAGCAATTAATAAAGAGCTATGGGATTTTATCTGGGAGGGAAAATGGCAAGGGTCAAGTAGGATAAACTGATTTTTCCAATTGTACATGGTGGTTTGAGATTACCCGATTTGAGCTACACAGTTCATGATCCTACGAGGTATACATAGTGCAAGCAAAAACCTATACTACAAAGTGGAAAGAAATGATGACAAAACATCAGGGAAGCTCAAGAAACAAGGAAATACGGTGATTTTGGATGCAGACACTTGAGAATAACAATAACCATATAGAATATTATATTCATAAAGTAGCAGAAAGTAGCCTAAGAACTAAGCCAACACAGGAATGGAGAAAGGAGATTTGGCTGATAGGGATGACAGCAATTAGTGATACAGACAATAGCCAAGAGGGGCTGGAACTGATTGCAGAAAACTGGTAAAAGAACCAAGGTATTGTGAGCAAATGATTAAAGAGGGAAAGGTAATAGAATGGGAAGAGGCCAGGAATTTATTTGGACTGCAGGACAGAGATTGTCTTCCCTATCAAGGATTGATAGAGTAAAGGCAAAAAGAAATAAATAGGCAGATCCTAAGCAAAAGATCAGCACTAGAATAGTTTATAGTAGAATCTAGAACAGAAGTTGCCATAATAATTAGTAGACCATATAAAATACTGCATGATAACTAAAAGAATCAATCAGAGGAGGCTAGAAATGGTTGAGAAAAGAGACTGGATAAGCACTTCACAAATAAACAATGGGGGGATATATGAATGTCTCCCAAATATGCAACAAAGTCTAGAAGATTTAGGATCTTTGCTTGGAAGTGTTTACATAGGTATTTTTATACCCCAAGTAGACTCCAAAATAATTCTTCCTCAGGTAGACAGCAAATGTTAGAGGTGTGATGGGGAAGAAATAGATAACTGAGAACATATTTTCTGGGAGTGTAATGAGTTGGGAGACTTTAAGGATTCCCCTGCCAACTGCTCTGTCAGAGATACTGGGGGAGCAAATTAGTGTAACCAAGGAAATTATTTTTTGAGCATTGATACAGAAATGGAATTGCCTAGATATAGTTAGACCTTACTGAGTTGAATTATGGTGGCTGCCAAAAAGCAGTTACTAGAAAATGAAAATCAAAGTCTAAACCAACTTTACTAGAAGCAGTGAATATAGTAACAGAGATAAAATAACTGGAATTGGAATAACTGGAATTGGGATCTTTGAAAAAGGGTAGAAGCATACCTCTCAACCTCTAAGAACAAAAAATCTGGACAAGGCCATAAATAATAGGGAGGGGGGAGGCCCAAAAATAGACACAATTTTTGGTACTTTTCCGTTAAACCCCTAACACGTGTCTCGCCGTTTTCGCGAAGACTGAAACGTCTGTGACAGGACCACAAAATGGTATGCTGATAATTTGTGCAAATATGTTTGTTATGTTACCTTCACAGAGGTGAACTGCATTGCAAAGTCTACAGAGCCGAAAACATTGGTGTAATACACAACATTGTCTTTGTGCTTTTGTTTAAATGGCCTAAATATATCTTGCCATCTAGCAAAGCTTCCCCATGTTAGAAGTGCCCTGGGAACTTTATTGGGGGGGGGGTGACTTGAGTTGAACAGATACACACATTTACATATGGGTAGGGAAGCTGGGTGTGGGAGAGTGTGGATTGGGGCATTTTGATTTTAAAAAGCTGTGTAGTATATATGATTTGTGGAATAGTGCTCAACTTGTCCCTAATTTTGCTTCATATGTTTCCTCTTCCCTTGTAAAATGATCATTTTTCTGGTAAATCCGTGAGGCTTGCAGTCAGCCAATAATGCCAAACATTAGAGTTTCGCACTTTTGTTGTTAAGAAAATGCACGTTGAAGCAAAACAAGTTGTTTGATTAACACTATGCTTTTCAGGAAAACGGCGAGATGCGTGGTAGGGGTTTAACGGAAAAGTACCCAATTTTTAAATATTGCTCTTACAAACTTAGGAAGTTGATAGAATAATGGGTTTTGCTTTTGCATTAATTTTCTGAATGGTTTGAAGTCTGAGATTAAAATGTCTGTTACGATTTTCTCTCTTCAAACTTTAGTGAGTTTCTAATAATTTGCCAGAAAACTACAATTTTATGAAAAACAGACCAAAATTATGAGGAAAAAATCTGAACATTCTGCAAAAATCTCTACAGTTAAGAGGTATGGGTAGGAGCAAATTACCTAGGAAAAAATGGAAATTGTGAGGAGGAACATGGTTTAAAAGAAAGCATGGTTTAAATGAGTTATGTAATGTCTGACTGACAATGACAGGATAGATTATAAGTGATGTATAATGTTTTCAACTATAATGATGCCCATATGATTTGTGATGTATAATGCTTGCAGCTAAATTCATGTCAGTATGGTTTGCTTTCACTTATATAAATGTATAATTGCCTGTGTCATACATGATAATTTAATAAAGATGTTTCTTGCTTAAAAAAGGGAAGAAGTAATATAATACTCCTATGTAACCTACCTATGTAATACTTTGTGAAAATGTGCTAATTTCAAGGGGTAATATGAATTTCTCTTTCACATAAACAAGTAAAAAAGGCCTTTCTTTGTCTTGCACATTTTTATATTACCCTGTTACCAACCTCACCTTTTCTGGACAAACTCCACCCCAAGTCAGGTATCTGACTGTCACCTTCTCCTTTCCCTGTCTTTAGCTTGGGCACCTTACTAGACCTTGTCCTACCTGTCCGTTTCCAACTAAAGGGCAGGGGAAAGGGTATTCAAGACAAAGCAGCCTGTTCCAAAATGTTGTCCTTAAACCCACTCCCCAGTCCTTCCACAAGTACACTTGGCAGTAATTTTCACCAAACTGTTATTGGCAGGACAAAATGTTCTTGTATACTTATACTTTCATGATTTATTGAAAATTATACATATACAAAATTTAATTTCTTACATTCAGACTGTATGAAAATACAGTTTATTTACATTTGTATTTTTTCTTCTTGGATACCAACTATTTAGCCTTGCAAGATTATTCTTTTAGACAAGTTTTCATTCAACTGAAAGCATTTCTGTTTAGAGGAAGAGAGGGGGACATGCAGCCATATCCTACTGTAATGGAAAAATATATTGTCTCATGATTATTCTTCACAAAATGCATATTAACTTGAAGATTCTTCACAAATGAGTCAAATAAAATGTTTATAATATGTTTGTGTTGAAAATGTAATATATATGTGGCACACCTCATCACTAAGGGCTTTTCATCCAGAAAAAAGGAGGTCATTGTCCTACTATACTCATCCCTCATTAGATCCATTACAGAGTACAACGCCTCATTTGGTATGTACCTCACAAGACATCTGCAACAACTGGAAAGGCCACAGAGATACCTCACTAAAAGAATCACAGGCCTAAAGCACATGTCCTATGCTGACCGTCTAAAAGAACTCCAGCCATACTCTGTCACGTATCGCTTACTCAGAGGCGATCTCTGCTTAACATACAAGGCCATGTCAAACCCAATGCTGTTGGACATGCCACACTTAAAGAAATCCCAATCCCTCAGAGCTACATGCTCCAGGGATCTAAACCTGGTCATCACAATGAACAAAACATGCTGGAGGGATAGGTTCCTGACCCATACTCTGGAATAGACTGCCCATACATGTCAAGCTGAGCACCTCTTTGGCCTCTTCATATGGAACCTTGACGATTGGATGGGAGATAGGAAATTCACCCCAGGGATCACGTCTGTCTCCTTGCTAGACAGGGGACCAGGGAAGTAAATATTCTGGGAAGAAATAGCCAGAGAATTGTTATGGCTAGGGATGATAGCCTAGTTCCAACCTATGAACCTATGAACCTATATATATATATATATATATATATATATATATATATATATATATATATATATTCTCTTCTCATTATCACATTATAGTGTACAGACAGAAAACTGAAGGCAAAGCAAGTGCTGAAGAAGTTAATGGATGTTACTATGATCAACAGAGTTTGGTTTCAGAATGTAATGGAGGGAGGAAAGAAAACAATGTACCAAGAATCTTTTGTAAGCTCTGGCCTTCTCTGAGTCATTGCAAGCAGGTTTGTAAAGATAGTTTGTACTGGTACTAAATGTTTCAAGGTTGAAGGACAGATTCTTAGACCATGTGGTCCATGTTTAAAAAAATATTTGTCAAGTGTTCACGTGAAGTTATAACAGAGGATCACAAGGACATAAAATATTTTAAAATTGTATTATTTGTTGAAAGCTATGTTACATCAGAGTTCTACATGCATGAAACTGATAAAAAATATATAAAAAAAATAATCTACTACTTCAATTTCCTAATCATCTTTTCATTATTGGTGGTGACTGGAATGCACTCATGGACCCCTTGAATGATAGTTCAAATAAAAACAGGAAACAGCCCTCGCAAGTAACTGCATCTACTCAGGATTTGATAAATAGCTTCAACTTAGTTGACCCTTTTTTAATATTTGACCATGACAGAGAGCTAAATAAGTTCATGTTTTATTCGGCTTCGCACAAAGTCTGGTCCAGAATTGATTATTTTTTGGTCTCTGATATCTTTTCAAACAAAAATTACAAACTTTGCTCTTGAGGCTAGATGTATATCCGACCACTCCAATGTCTCCCTTTGTATTAATCCCACTCACCAGCTAAATCACAATGGTAGTAGTCCCACTTGGTCACTAAACAGTAACATTCTTAAAAAAGAAGATGTTCTGCAGGAAATGAATGATTATCTGAAACAATTTGATGCAGAATCTTGTTATCCACCATCCTCTTAGATATCCAATGGGCTATGGCCAAAGCAGTCATCAGAGGAATACTCATAGAAAAATCATCTTATTATAAAAAAAAAGAGAAATTGTACATCAATAACCTCAACAATGAACAAAAGATGACTGAGGCACAACTATAAAAGGATTTTTCTCCTGAACTAGAAAAGAAATTACATGTGATGCAAAAAAATATTTACTCATTTCACTTACAAAATCAATCCTTGGTAGAACTCAAACTCCTTCACAGATATTCAGAATGGGCCCAAACCCCCTCCAGAACACTAGCTGGACTCATAAACATCAAAGAGGGACCAAACTATATTAATTAAATAAAATACAAAGGGAAAAATGTATACAGTAATGAAGATATTATTAACTCTTTTGCAAATATCTTCACTGAAATCTATAATCCCCAAAACCAGACCCCAAATGAAGTGCACAAAAAATTCCTAAATGAGCTATCTGTTCCAAAATTATCCTTTGCGCAAAACACCCTTCTAAACAGCCACATAACACTGAATGAAATAATGATAGCTATTAAAAAACTTAAACCAAATAAGGCGCCAGGTCCTGATGATTTTACAGGAGAATTTTATAAAACTTTTAGTCGTCACCTTTCTAAAACTCTCTTTGTCATGTATAATTATATCATCTAGAAAGGGATTACTGATAAGTATATGAACAATTCGAAAACAATATTCATCCCAAAACCAAACTCTGACAAGTCCAACCCTCTCTGCTATAGGCCCATCGCCCTTATTAACGTTGACATCAAAATCTTATCTACTATTTTTGCTAATAGAATTCAGAAAGTTATAGCTACAGTCATTTCTTCTGAACAGTTGGGATTTGTGAAACAGAGGCAGCTGTGTAACAATACTCTTACCTTAAACACATTAATGTTGTTTCTAAAAAGTGATAACCACCCGCGTTATGCACTCACCCTAGATGCTACCAAAGCCTTTGATAACATTGATCTAAACTTCCTTTACCTAACCATGAAATTCTTTAACTTTCCTGATCTTATTATCAACACTATTAAGATGCTTTACAACAATGCCTCTACTTCCCTGTATATAAATAAAACTTTATCACGCCCTATTAAAATTACCAATGGCACTAGGCAGTGCTGCCCACTCTCACCTTATCTTTTCAATTTATATCTGGAACCTTTCCTTCTCTGGGTTAAACAAAAGACTTATCACCATATCCCAAAAGTCTTCAACATTGATATAAATTATTCTGCATTTGCAGATGACCTAAACATCTATTTTGAGCTTCCCAACACCGATCTTCATAAAATTTGAAATTCTATTAATCTTTTTGCTGTGGCTGCTAATTATAAATTAAACCCTGTAAAATCATCTATTTTTCCATTAAACCCTGCAAACCATTTAGAATATTATTTCCCCCTGTCTGACATTCCTCTCGAATATACACTTAAATACCTAGGAATAAATTTCACACACCTTCACAAAGAACTAATAAAAGCAAACCTATATAGAGTCTGGGATCAAATAAATAATGATCTAACTAGATGGAAAAACATCAATCTTTCTTTGCTATCAAAGTCTGCTATCATTAAAATGAATATTTTGCCTAGAATCCTTTTTCATCTTAACTCCATCTTCTTAAACGTTCCAAAAAGTTTTTTCAGAAAAATGGAAACCACAATCTCAAAGCTTTCATGGTTCCCTAAATCAACCAGAATATCATACAGGAATCTGATTACCCCAAAGAACAAAGGTGGTTTAAGTCTCCCAGACTTTAATTTATATTACCACATCATTAACGCTAGCCATCTAATTCAAATAGCCTGCTATGATCCCTCTGCTGAATCTTGGTACCCAACCTGGATCAAAATCTGGTGCAACTATATTTATGCATTAAAACTCAATCCATATGCTATCCCTTTTCCAGCACCTGATGGTGACTACAAGTTCAAGATCTTGCCTACACTAAAGAACAAAATTTGCATCTTTCAAACTCTGATGACCTCCTTAAAATTGCACAATACTATTCCCATTCTCCAACCTATTCACCTAAACCCTAACTTAAAAATCAATAATAAAATAATCGATCTAACAAACTTCCCTATTGTTAAGAAAGCCATAGTTTGGCATTTTTATAACTCTAAAAATGTTGCCGAGGTCAAAGCTTTATTTGGTGCTCCTAACAAATATGATCGTATCTTAAGACAAATTAGTTCACTTATAAAACAAAAATTCTCTAACTATAGAGTGAAGGAGCAAGACATTACAGTATCACAATCTATCATTAAATCACTTTCCCTGTGGAACAAAATGATTTTGAATACCTATAAACTTGTGTCAAGCATTAAGTATGATCATTCACTTCTATTTTCCAAATATTGGGATGGTATACAAGGAGAAATTTCTACAGAGTCTAAGTGCGAAGCAATCAATAATGCCTTGAATCTAACCCCCTTCAAAAACCTAATTTACACCCAGCTTATGATAAACAACAATTCCTACTATACCCCAGCAGTCTTACTGAAATTCAGATACAATAAAAACCTAACCTGTCCATTCTGTTCCCTCCCACATGTAGATATACTTCACATCTTTTGGAGCTGTAAGAATATTTACAAACTTTGGTGTTCTCAGAATTCAGTTGGAAAAAATGGGATACGAAAAAACCACATTCTCTTGGCAAACCATGATTTTAAATATAATTCCTAAATCTCTTAAGGGTATCCATCACCACATCTGTGTTACAGCCTGTGCCCTTCTCAAATATTTTATAGCCAAGAATTGGGTCAATCCCTCAACAATAACTTGGGAAAACTTTACATCAATGGCAATCAAATATATATCTGCACATAAGTTATGCAATAATAACAAAAAGAAAAAAGAATATTTTCAGAATTACTGGTGTAGACTTTTTGACCTAATGCAAACTAAATAATCTTCCAAAATGTGGGTCACTAACATTACATTCCAGGAAATCCTCCATCAGTATAATATCTGGCCCTATAACCATTAGACATTGTTACCATCACAAGGTAACTTTTGATTTTACAAAATATTTTGTTATATTATTTTGTTCTCCTCTGGCATCTATGGTATAAATATGTTGTAAATATGGTATAAATAGAAGTACATGGTGTAAATAGTTGTTTTTTATGGTTTTACCCTCCTTCCCGCTTTTCTTTCTTCTTAAGACAGTCATATATTCTTCCTTCCAAGCCACTTTCCATTTGTATCTCTAGACTTTGACTGTAATAGGTTATTGGGGGACTTTACTGCTTTTATTGATCTCTAAGATGTAAGTTTCCCTGTAAGATAACTGCTGTTTTATAAATGCATAGTTTTTGTACTAGCTGTTACATATAGACCTATACTTTACTGCTTCCTGTAATGACTTACAGTTTTTCCTTTGTATGTTTGAAAAGTTTGAAAAATTCAATAAAAATACATTTGAAAAAAAAAATATATATATATATATATATATATATATATATATATATATATATACTGTAGTTTTTTTTTGTTTTGAGACTTATCTGAAATTTTGTGAAAGCATTCTCCCAGTGCTTTTTATGGAATAAGCCAGTACTCTGCACATCCTGAAGTGTTACACTTGACTCAAGGTTAAAAATGTAATTACTCTGTTGCACTTTAACAATTGGTGCCATGCTCAGGATCTGAACTTTGGTATTGCTGCAGGGCAGTGTGGAATAAATTACAAGGGCCCAGCTCAGAAAGTTCTTCTGTGAATTCCACATTGTTTTGTATGTAATAGTCAGAGAATAAGATACTTAACTATTCAGGGTGTGCAAACATACTAGACTAAAAAAACAAAAACGGGGAAAAGGATATGTGAATTTTTTTCTCTTAGATACTTTTAATTTAAAAAGTGGAAAGAGTAAATAACTGTTTGTTGAACAACTGAGTTTGCTTGTTAGGTATATGTAAAGTAATAGTGGGAGGACCCCACATAATAACTGTTTTGTTGAATGACTGAGTTTGTTTGTTAGCTATATGTAAAGTAATAGTGGGAGGACCCCACAGAAATTTATGTGTTAGGTATATATAAAGTAAAACCACAGTAAAATGGATGGTGCTCAACAAAACTAGTAAACTTGTAGAAAAGCACCTCGAGTCGAGTTGGAGTAACATGAACAGCTTTAATAACAGACTCAACACAAATAACGTTTACAGTGTGTAATCACGTTTTCGTCTTCAACTTCGTCAGATAAAAGATGAAGTCACAACCTTCCCAATTTATATTCTAATTAATTGAAACCAATTATAAGTATAACCAATAAGGATAAAGTTGTCATTACATAGTTAAAAACATTTAAAAACATTTAAAACTTTGCCTTGAAGTGTCAATTTGTACCACACTATAAATACATATTGTAGTACCTTTTCTAAAGATATAACTCAAAATTCTACACAAAGATATTATTTATATATATAAAGAAAGTGTTTGTGTATAAAAGAAACAAAGTCACATATAGTAGATGTATAAACCAACAACTTCTAACATAAAATACATTGAAAATGTATTTAAAATATATAAAATAGTCCTTTAGTTCCCTCATGTGGCAGAAATAAAAATGACATCTAACATATATATAAACTATGTATCTGGTTGTTGTACTAAAGTAGTATAAGCCCTTGGGTGTACATTGTTTATACTAGTCGAGAAAATATAAAACCTTTCTTTTTTCCTTTCTTTCTTTCTTTTTCCAATTATTTAAATGCAAACATTTGTAGTAGGAACTCACAATTTAGCTGATCTTAGTTTAAGTACTGGCGCTAGTGAAATCATATCATTAAGTCCTGGGAATCTACTAGCATCTAACACCAACTGCCAGTACAATTCTCTATACTCTACAAGTGTTTCCCACATACCACCCCTAGGGTCAACAGTTACTACTTCTAATATAAAAAAACTGGAATTCAGATTTTTTACAAGTGATACTATGTTTGTATAATGCATTATTTTCACATTTGGTCCTGATGTCATAAAGGTGTTCATATATTCTTTGTTTTAATTTCCTTTCACTTTTACCCACATAAAAGGATTCACATTCTTTACATACAGCCAAACAAATAATACCTTTTGTGTTACAATTAACATAGGTGTTTAACATCAATTTCCTTTTCCTAGCTTGCAAGTATATAAATTCTCCTGTTTTTAAGTGGGAACAATAATTACAACTACCACACTTATACAAACCTTTCTTCTCTCTTGTAACCTTTTCTAAATTACACATGTTAGAACCCCTTTCTAATAAATTCTTGATAGTATTCCCTTTACGGTACGTGTATGTCAAATCATTTTCAAAAATATATTTTAAGTCAGATACCTTCGCAAAATTTTTCCATTCCTTATCAATAACCCTCCTCACTACCCTAGAATGACCGTCATAAATAGTTACAAAACCTGAACTATAATCTCCCTTTGATTTTTCTTCAGGTTTGTTTTCATTGGACATTAATGTTTTCCCTAAAATTGGAGCAAATTTACCCTTTCTTTCCTCAGTTACCCCCTTCATTATCTGGTCAAACAAATCACTTGGGTAACCTCTGTTCAAAAATAACTCTTTTAATAATTCACACTCACATAAGAAAGTTTCATCGTCTGAAGTCATCCTACTCAACATACTAAATGACCTTTCACCACTCCTCTCTTCTAGTGGGATGGGTGAGAACTAGTATAGTGTAAATAGGAGTTCGAAAAAGTCTCCTTTCTATATATCTTGGACACAAAATCTCCGTTGTTTTTCTTTATGTTGACATCTAAGTAGTTTAACTCATGATAATCAAATTTGTTTGTAAAATCTAAGAAGTCAGTTGTACCATTAATGTATTCAACAAACTCCTCAAAATTCTGTTGGTGCCCTTCCCACAAAAAACATAAGTCATCTAAAAATCTTCCGTAAAGTGTCCAGTAACTCTTGTAAGGAGAATTTAAAACATAATTATTTTCCCAATAGGCCATAATAATATTAGCATAGGTGGGAGCACAATGTGCCCCCATAGCCACACCTTTTTCTTGCTTAAAATATTCGCCTTCGAAAAAAATATAGTTGCTCTTTAATACTACTTCCATCAGAACCAAAACTGTTCTAAATTCACTGTGAGTTATCTCCTTGTAACCCACCATTGTTATTTATCTGTTGCACTTTAACAATTGGTGCCATGCTCAGGATCTGAACTTTGGTATTGCTGCAGGGCAGTGTGGAATAAATTACAAGGGTCCAGCTCAGAAAGTTCTTCTGTGAATTCCACATTGTTTTGTATGTAATAGTCAGAGAATAAGATACTTAACTATTCAGGGTGTGCAAACATACTAGACTAAAAAAACAAAAACGGGGAAAAAGATATGTGAATTTTTTTCTCTTTTAGATACTTTTAATTTAAAAAGTGGAAAGAGTAAATAACTGTTTGTTGAACAACTGAGTTTGCTTGTTAGGTATATGTAAAGTAATAGTGGGAGGACCCCACATAATAACTGTTTTGTTGAATGACTGAGTTTGTTTGTTAGCTATATGTAAAGTAATAGTGGGAGGACCCCACAGAAATTTATGTGTTAGGTATATATAAAGTAAAACCACAGTAAAATGGATGGTGCTCAACAAAACTAGTAAACTTGTAGAAAAGCACCTCGACTCGAGTTGGAGTAACACGAACAGCTTTAATAAAACACTCAACACAAATAACGTTTACAGTGTGTAATCACGTTTTCGTCTTCAACTTCGTCAGATAAAAGATGAAGTCACAACCTTCCCAATTTATATTCTAATTAATTGAAACCAATTATAAGTATAACCAATAAGGATAAAGTTGTCATTACATAGTTAAAACATTTAAAAACATTTAAAACTTTACCTTGAAGTGTCAATTTGTACCAAACTATAAATACATATTGTAGTACCTTTTCTAAAGATATAACTCGAAATTCTACACAAAGATATTATTTATATATATAAAGAAAGTGTTGTTTGTGTATAAAAGAAACAAAGTCACATATAGTAGATGTATAAACCAACAACTTCTAACATAAAATACATTGAAAATGTATTTAAAATATATAAAATAGTCCTTTAGTTCCCTCATGTGGCAGAAATAAAAATGACATCTAACATATATACAAACTATATATCTGGTTGTACTAAAGTAGTATATGCCCTTGGGTGTACATTGTTTATACTAGTCGAGAAAATATAAAACCTTTCTTTTTTCCTTTCTTTCTTTCTTTTTCCAATTATTTAAATGCAAACTTTTGTAGTAGGAACTCACAATTTAGCTGATCTTAGTTTAAGTACTGGCGCTAGTGAAATCATATCATTAAGTCCTGGGAATCTACTAGCATCTAACACCAACTGCCAGTACAATTCTCTATACTCTACAAGTGTTTCCCACATACCACCCCTAGGGTCAATAGTTACTACTTCTAATATAAAAAACTGGAATTCAGATTTTTTACAAGTGATACTATGTTTGTATAATGCATTATTTTCACATTTGGTCCTGATGTCATAAAGGTGTTCATATATTCTTTGTTTTAATTTCCTTTCTTTTTTACCCACATAAAAGGATTCACATTCTTTACATACAGCCAAACAAATAATACCTTTTGTGTTACAATTAACATAGGTGTTTAACATCAATTTCTTTTTCCTAGCTTGCAAGTATATAAATTCTCCTGTTTTTAAGTGGGAACAATAATTACAACTACCACACTTATACAAACCTTTCTTCTCTCTTGTAACCTTTTCTAAATTACACATGTTAGAACCCCTTTCTAATGAAGTCTTGATAGTATTCCCTTTACGGTACGTGTATGTCAAATCATTTTCAAAAATATATTTTAAGTCAGATACCTTCGCAAAATTTTTCCATTCCTTATCAATAACCCTCCTCACTACCCTAGAATGACCGTCATAAATAGTTACAAAACCTGAACTATAATCTCCCTTTGATTTTTCTTCAGGTTTGTTTTCATTGGACATTAATGTTTTCCCTAAAATTGGAGCAAATTTACCCTTTCTTTCCTCAGTTACCCCCTTCATTATCTGGTCAAACAAATCACTTGGGTAACCTCTGTTCAAAAATAACTCTTTTAATAATTCACACTCACATAAGAAAGTTTAATTGTCTGAAGTCATCCTACTCAAACACACTAACTGACCTTTCACCACTCCTCTCTTCTGGTGGGATGGGTGAGAACTAGTATAGTGCAAATAGGAGTTCGAAAAAGTCTCCTTTCTATATATCTTGGACACAAAACCTCCGTTGTTTTTCTTTATGTTGACATCTAAGTAGTTTAACTCATGATAATCAAATTTGTTTGTAAAATCTAAGAAGTCAGTTGTACCATTAATGTATTCAACAAACTCCTCAACATTCTGTTGGTGACCTTCCCACAAAAAACATAAGTCATCTAAAAATCTTCCGTAAAGTGTCCAGTAACTCTTGTAAGGAGAATTTAAAACATAATTATTTTCCCAATAGGCCATAATAATATTAGCATAGGTGGGAGCACAATGTGCCCCCATAGCCACACCTTTTTCCTGCTTAAAATATTCGCCTTCAAAAAAAATATAGTTGCTCTTTAATACTACTTCCATCAGAACCAAAACTGTTCTAAATTCACTGTGAGTTATCCCCTTGTAACCCACCGTTGTTATTTATCTGTTGCACTTTAACAATTGGTGCCATGCTCAGGATCTGAACTTTGGTATTGCTGCAGGGTAGTGTGGAATAAATTACAAGGGCCCAGCTCAGAAAGTTCTTCTGTGAATTCCACATTGTTTTGTATGTAATAGTCAGAGAATAAGATACTTAACTATTCAGGGTGTGCAAACATACTAGACTAAAAAAACAAAAACGGGGAAAAAGGATATGTGAATTTTTTTCTCTTTTAGATACTTTTAATTTAAAAAATGGAAAGAGTAAATAACCGTTTTGTTGAACAACTGAGTTTGCTTGTTAGGTATATGTAAAGTAATAGTGGGAGGACCCCACATAAAAACTGTTTTGTTGAATGACTGAGTTTGTTTGTTAGCTATATGTAAAGTAATTGTGGGAGGACCTCACAGAAATTGCTTAATAGTTGGAGAACCCCGCAGAAAATAAGAAATTGTGTATGCACATGCAACAAAAAGGGAATTTAACACAAGTAAGTGCCTTGTGTCAAGGGCGGGTACCCTCAGTACTAAAGGTAAGAGACATGATAGATTATTTATTTATTTATTTATTTCCAGTTTGATGACCTGGGAGGTCCACTGGGCTCAAGGAGCCTGTTTTCAGTGGAGGCCCGGGGAGAAAAGCTCCATATTTCATAGTAAAATAGTACCAATTAAGCAAATTGTAATATTATATAGTAAAACTAAGCAAAGTATAACAGCAAAATAGAATAATAAAATAGACTAATATACAGTACATACAAGCTTACAGATTAGAGAACAAGTAGTACAGAGTTTAAAGTGTACAGAGGTTATAAATCATCTGTGAATGGTATAAAACTAACATTTCTAAGGTGGTAGTAAGTAAGATTAATCCCCAGAAAAGGGAGGATAAAGGTGGAAGGTACCTTATGTGCAATGCATGTATTCATGTAATACGTGGGTTAGGTAGGTAGAGTGCAATTGTATTTCCAATTATAGGAGAGGTAAGAATGGAGCTGAGTTTTAAAATGTTCAAAGTTTTCAGAAATTCTTAGAGGAGGGAGTGAATTCCATTTTTTGGCTAAGGAAAAGGATAGGCGAAGCTGACCAGCAGGATGATTTGGTTTGTATACAGAAATTAGATTTTGGTGGGCAGATCTTAGAGTTCTGTGTAGGGTGTAAGATGGTAAGATGTTTGTTAGTGCTGGGCATTTAGTTGGTTTAAAAATAAGCTTGTAGGCTGTAGCGAGTTGGAGGTAGTCAAGGTAGCTGGGAAGTTCTAGCCAATGCAGCAGGTGGAGAGGTATACAGTGGTGGGTGGAATATTCGGATTTGGTGGCAAATTTTGAGATTTTGTTGTAACAGATTTCCAGTTTAGAAGAAATAGAGGAAGATAGGTTGGTTAGTAGGGGAGCACCATACAACAGTGATGGTAGTAAGTAGGTAGTGGCGAGTGTCTGTCTTATAGAAGGGGAGAGAAAGTGGGAGTTTCTTTACAGCATGCCAAGTTTCTGATGTGTTTTCTTAATATTTAGCTGAATATGGGTATCAAATTTTAGGTGTTCATCAATAGTAACGCCAAGAAGTTTAGCAAAAGGAACAACTTCTATAGTGGAGTTGGCATGGCTGATAATATTGAAAGAGGGTTTGTCAAGAGGGAGGGATTTTGAGGGAGAGTATAGTAGAATTTTAGATTTGTTGGCATTCAGAGAGAGGTGATTTTGAAACATCCAGTTCTCAGTAGTTGAGAAGGCAGTTTGAGTTTTTGTTTGGAGCTCAGGGAGGTTAGAAGCAGAGCAGACTAAAGTTGAGTCATCTGTGTATTGTACTATCTTAGTGTTAGGAATGGCTGCATGGAAATCATTAATGAATATATTAAAGAGCATTGGGCCAAGTATGGATCCCTGGGGTACTCCGGTCAGGGTAGGAAGGAAGGTTGAGGTGCCAGTTTTCTATTTCATGGCCTGAGATCTGTCAGAGAGGTAGCTGTTGAACCAGGTAAGGGTGTTTTGAGAGAGATTAAGATTAGAAAGGTGGTTTAGGAGGTGGGTATGGGAGACTGTGTCAAAAGCCTTGGAGAGGTCAAGGAGGACTGTGGATACAAGTTCTCCAGAGTCACAGGCATGGTTTACTATGTCTAGGAAAGAGAGAAGACCAGTTATAGTGCTATGGCCAGGATGGAACCCATGTTGTGTGGGGGTGAGGAGTTGGTTATTGGTAAGGAAAGGCATGAGCTGGAGGTGGATGCATTTCTCAAGAATTTTTGAAATAGGGGAGAGAATGGCTATGGGTCGGAAGTTAGAGATGTTATTATGTTTGCCTCCTTTGTGGAGGGGTAGGATAAAGGCTGCATGCCACAGTTTGAGGACATACAATTCCTGTAAGGATCTATTAATGAGAATGCTAATGAGAATGATGATACTGTCTGCTGCAAGTTTTAGAAAGAGTGAGGGGATATTGTCAGGGGCATTGGAGCATGGCTTAAGCTTAGAGAGAGTTTTTTTTATATATGAGGTGGAGATGGGTTTGAGATGAAATATGGGAGGAGTTTTAGGGATGGAAGGTTAGGGAGAAGGTTTGAGTTGGGGGGAGGAGTTGTGGTTTGGGAAGGTCTTGGTGAGTTCTACTATGGAGTTAGTAAAGAAGGAGTTGAATAGAGTAGCTATTTCTGGGTCAGATTTACTAGTGTCAGAGCAAGGATTGTTTTTGGTACCTGGGTTGAGAAGAGAGTTGATGGAGTTCCAGAACTGTTTGGGTTTCTTAGAATGATTAGACTGGAAATTGGTATAGTAAGATTTTTTATCCTGTATAATTTGTTTTTCAGCTAGGTTGCAGAGTTGTTTATATTTATGAAGGGTGTCAGGGTACTTATTGTGATGGTAATGTTTTGAGGTATTGTCCCTTTGTTGCATAAGTGTTTTTGTATCTTTAATAAGCCATGGGTCAGAATTAGGTTTTATACATTTTGTTCTTGGTGGGGCTTGGGAGTTTAGGGTATCCAAGAAGACTGAGTTAAATAATTCAATGGCATTGTCTAGGGGAAGAGTTTTTAGATTGTCCCAGTTTATTAGTTTGAGAGAATTGGAGAAAGTTGTGGGGTTAAAGTTTGTGAGGTTTCATATATGGATATATTGGTGTAGGTGAGGAGTGGAGGGGGTTGCTGTGTGGATGAAGGTTGGCAAGTGATCACTAATGGAATCTGGTAAGGTGCCTGTGTGGGAGATTTTATTTGGGTGAGAGATTAGGATCCAGTCAAGTATGGAGCCTGGGGAATTATTTTTATTGGGTCTGGTAATGGCATTTGTGAGTTGAGTGAAATTGAATAGATTGATCGATATGGAGGGATTATTGGTATTAAATTTGTCCCAGTCAGTGTTTACATCTCCTAGTATGTATGTCTCAAGCTTAATATTAGTTGAGGCCCATAGAAGAATTTCTTCAAGTGTAGTCATATTATTTCCAGGGGGGATATAGAGGGTCATAACACAAATGCTTTTATAGTTATTTATTTTGAGTATTCCTATGACTAGTTCGGCATTGTTGAACTGAGGAATAGGATTTTGGTAGGGAGTGATGGAGAGTAGGCTAGAGTAGATTAAGGCTACTCCTCCTCCTTTCCTATTTTGGTGGTCATATCTGAGATCCTGAAACCCAGGGGGTAGGATTTCAGAGTCAGAAATGTTGGGTTTTAGCCATGTCTCAGAGACAGCTACTATGTCAGGTAGGGTATGGTATAGCCAGACATGAAAGTGGGCTATTTTGTTTTTTAGACTCTGGGCATTAATGGTTAAGAGTTTGAGATATTTAGGGTTGGTAATATTGGTTGCGATAGGGGGAGTAGGATTGTTGCTGGCATTAGGTCCGGGGTTGTGGTGTATGTCTCCTGCTAAGCATAGGCAGTCAAAGGGGAATGGGAGCAGGGGCTTGGGTTTGCTCCTTGACTTTTGTGGGAAGTGCAATATAGCTTTAGGTATGAGATGTTTTACTGAGGAGGGTAGAAGTTTTGGTTTGAAGCAGTGAAGTGGATTTGGTTGAACTAGAGAGGAGGATATAGTGTGAAAGTGAGATCTGGTAGGGTGAGGATGGGTGTTGGGGGTGGTGGTGGGGGATAGGAAAGAAGGGGGAGTTTGTAAGAGGAATAAGAGGTAGCATGGCATAGAGGAATTAGAAGAAGTAAACTGAGGGAGGGGATGAGAAGGGTTTGAGACAGTGGAGAAAGCAGGGTGTGAGTTAGGTATAAAGGAAGTAGTTAGATGTTAGGTATAAAGGAAGTAGTTGGATGTCAGAGGGAGTGTGAGAGTGTAAGAGGGAGGAGTATAGATGTGAATATAGGGGGAGTGTGAGAGTGTAAGAGGGAGGAGTATAGATGTGAATATAGGACATTATGGTTTGGGATGGGGGAGGGGTGATTAAGTATTGGAGGACAAAGCCAGCAGGCTAGGGCCATACAGGGGTTTTGTGTTGTTTAATATAGGACTAAAAAGAGAGAGAGAGAAAAAAGTTAAAGTTAAAGCTAAATCAAATTCATGAGCCTATAGTGTGTTGGGACAAAAAAAGTTAAAGTTAAATCAAATTCATGAGCATATAGCATGTTACGACACAGGTGTGTGTGTGTGTGTGTTGTTAAATCAAATTCATGAGTCTACAGCATGTTGGGATGTAGGTGTGTGTGTTGTTAAAACAAGTTCATGAGGCTATAGCATGCTGCAGTATAGGTATGTGTCCTGGTAAATCAAGTCCATGAGCCCATAGCACATTGGGACATAGGTGCGACTGTGTGAGAGTACCCTCAGAGGGTCCAAAAGAGTAGACAGTTCTGGGCACAGTACCTATTAGTCCTATTATCCTGATCGTGACGCGGAGCTGTACATTTTGAGCTCATGACGGGACGAAAGCAAGGGAGTGCTGTGGGAAAAGGATGATCTAAACCTTTCCTCTGTTATTGCATAATGACAGAATCCCTACCTTTCCCTCCCTGAATGGTGTGTGTGAATTGATGTAGTCATTTTTTTTTCCATTCCTCAGGGAAAAATGAGGACAAAGGTAAGCAAGCAGGAACAAATACCTGAAAATGGAACACTTGCATATTTTATGTATCACAGTTATGGTAAAGAAAGTTGTAAGTATTTGAACAAGTGGCTTCAGCTTACTAAATATTGCACTGGTGGAGTATTTCCTTTAAATGGAACTTATGATAAGGGTAAATTAATGAAACTGAATGATATTTTGGAAGAAAAGTAAAACAAAGTGAATGGGGAACAAATGGCAGTATTTTATTCTTGGTACACTAAAGCACGTAAAAAGGATTAGGAGTCAGCATTAAGGGGATTACTGGATGCTAACAGAAAACTGCTGCAACAGGTAAAAGAGGTTAAGAAGGCAGTAGAGACCAGTAAAAAGGGATCCCTTTATCCTGTCTTGGCAGGTTTGGAACAAATTGATGATGACCCAAAAGCAGAGACTTCTGAAGAGGATGATAATCCTTCAGCAGCTACTGCATCCCCATCTCCATATGTACCAGTATGCATGACTCCTCTACAAGATTCTGCATTTTGGACAACTGTCCATTGGACACCAGGCTAGCATGGTACTGTTACATCTCAGCCTATTTCCTCTGTTCAACCTTCATCTTCCAAACAGGCATCTGCAGTCGAGGAGGTTTCTTGTTCTCTTCCTATCACTTTCAACAAGCTTCTACCTCTCCAGCAGGAGCACTAGTATTTGACACTCCTGTGGCTCATCACACTAGCTCACATGATAAGGTAGGACAACAGGTTATTGCCTTTGGAGAGGATCTTTTGGCACCTCTTAGGGAAATTTGGGGGGATAATAATAGAGAGCTTGTTCCTTGTCCTTGGACCTCTGCTGATTTGCATACTATGCCTAAAAGTTTTCCAAATATTAGAGAAGATCCATTAAGGTTTAGGCAAAAATTAAAACTATAATAGAATGTTACAGCCCTACCTTGGCAGATTTAAATCAGCTGCTTAAGGTAGTTACTTCAGATGAAATAAGAAAACAGTTACTTGAGAAGGCTGAAATAGCAGATGTTACTCTCACAGGGAATGCACTAATAGATAAAAGGACAGCATTGTAAAATAAAATTACAGAAGTGTGTCAAGTTAAGACTGATTGGTCTAAGGTACAGGCATGTAAGCAAAATAAAAGGAAAGCCCCTGCAGATTATATGAGTCATCTTAAAGCAGTGTTTGCTAAGACATTCAGGGTTGCCAGATCCAGAAGAACAAGCTAGGACAGATATTGAAGCAGCTTTTTGTGCAAGGTTTGCAAGCTCCTGTACAAAATCAAATAAAGCAAGTGCTTATAAACTGGCAAGGAGAAGACCTGGAGTCCTTATTAAATGCTACAAATCACTGTACTGAATATCAGGAAAAATGGAGCAAGGATTCTGGGGATAAGCTGTTAACTTTGCAAATGAGGTAGCTAGAAGCCCCAAGGGATGGAGCAGAGGCAGGGGAAGAGGGAGAAGAATTGTTAGGGGATTTAGTAAGAGTGCTGGTTGAGAGGAAGAAGGTGCAGCTGGTTGGCAGCAATGAGTTGGCAGTGCCCCTCCTGCCTCATCTGATGGATCTTGCTTCAACTGTGGAAAAGCAGGACATTAGAGAGGAGAATGCCCACAAAGGCAGCTGAATTAGAATAATGTTGCATTTCCTCCACCATCTCTTCACATTGGAAAGAGTCAGGAATCACTGTACTGACAATATCAGGGTAATACAACAAAAATAAATCTTGATCCTTTGCTGCAATAGGTCAAAAGGGACCCTATGTTAAGGCAGAAATAAATTCAAAGAAAATTCCTTTCCTGATGGACACTGGAGCCACTAGGTCTGTATTAAAAGTTACTTCAGACAAATACCAGTATCAAAACATAAAGTAAAGGCAAATGAAATCATACTTCTCAACTATCCAGATTTTTGCAGAATGTCCAGATTTTTGCTTCATATATTTGGTCTGTTCCTCATAAAAATTATGGTTTTCTGGCAAATCACAAGGGTGATCTGAAGAGTGAAGTCACCTAATAGTGGCATACATTTGAGTTTCAGACTTCAAATCCTTCAGAAAATGTATGTTAACACAAACCCTGTTACTCTAGCAACTTTCTAAGTTGATGAGCATTATTTAAAATCTATGCCTATTTTTGGGTCTTTGTCCCCATATTTTGTCAGGTTTTGCCCAGATTTTTTGCACTAAGAGTTTGAGATGTATGGTTGGAGTAACAAATGCTACTGTTATGTATCCTGTTTCAGAACCTATACCCATTTCTTTAGGACCAATTGAAGAAAGGCATTATTTTCTTTTAATTACCACTGCACCAGTAAATTTACTAGGGAGAGACATTTTATGCAAACTAGGTTGTACTATTTACTGTACACCAGAAGGGATGTATCTAGATGTTCCAACAGAAACAGAGGAGGAAGTATTAGCAGTCTTAGCAGAAGCTGAGGAACAGCCTTTTGAAGGCATACAGACAAGTGAAAAACTGCAGCAGGTGCCTGTTAATGTATGGGCTAAACATACTAATGAAGTAGGTATATTAAAATCTGCAGAACTGGTAAAAATAAAATGAAATCCATCAAAACCCCTCCCTAGAGATCCACAGCATCCCCTGAAACCAGAAACAGAGCAGGAAATCAAACCTGTAATTCAGTCCTTGATACAGCAAGGAATAACAGTATCAGCTAAAGCCCTTGTAATACCCTCAGCCTCCCTGTGAAAAAACAGCAAAGGCTACTTATAGGTTTCTCAAGATTTGAGGGTTGTAAACATTGCAGTATTACCAAATGTTCCCGTGGTTCCAAATCTAGCAATGATACTTACCTGCATACCACCTGCAGCAAAATAGTTTTCTGTAATAGATCTTTGCTCAGCATTCTTTTCTATACCTATCCACCCTGAATGTCAGTTGTTGTGTGCCTTTACTTATCAGGGACACCACTTTACATGGACATGGTTGCCACAGGCATACACTGAATCTCCTTCATTGTTTTCTCAAATTCTAAGGAAAGATTTGGAAGATGTGACATTTCCACGTGGGTCTGTGTTAGTGCAGTATGTAGATGATTTACTAATAGCATCTGATTCCTTTCAGCAGTGCCGGCAGGATACCCTACATCTTCTAACTATCCTTGCAGGAAAAGGACACAAGGTATCAAGAGAAGAATTACAGCTATGGTCACCTCAGGTACATTATCTTGGTCATCTGATATCTCAGGGTACTAGGCAGGCTTTACCATGTCTCATATTGAGGCAATAGCTAGAGCAGTTCCAGTATGAACAGATCTCTGCAAGTACGGCAACTGCAAGGTCCCAAACCAAACGTAATCCAAAACAGAAAATGAACCAGCAGACTGTGGCAAAAAACAATATTTAATGTATTATAGTCTTCATGACCCTTGGACAGTAAGAGCAATGACCAAAGGGAAAGCACCCTATAACTGGATACCCCAAAAGTGTAGTTTAAAAACAATCTTTCGTATGGTTAGACCCATGCTTATAGTGATACGACTAAGTGCTTTAGCAGTAAAAACACTAGCCAGGTTTATAACATTTCCTTTTTTGCCAATTGCCACACAGATTGGGTGATATATTTGGCTACCTGCAATTGTTCAGCTTTCTACATTGGACAAACATCCAGGCCAGTGAAATTTAGGATTTCTGAGCACTTTTGTGATATCAAACATCAAAGAATTACCAATGCCCTGTATAAACACACTACAGTACATAAAAATGTTTCTTTCAATTTTATAATTATTGATCGGATTTTGGGCATGAGATCCAATAAGTCAGGCTGGCATGAGATGTTGAATAAAAAAGAGAAAAAATGGATTATCAAGATGGGCGGTCTGTTTGCACCTGGATTAAATGAGCACCTTTAATCAGTCACATGTTGTTTTATTGACTATTTAAGGAGTGAGTTTATTTGTGTTCTATACACTGATGAAGGCTATGTGATTTACTAAGCTGAAACCGGTCTGTTTCTTTCTCCTGCATTATTATGTGCTTGTAGTATAATGCATTAAATATTGTTTTTTGCCACCATCTGCTGGTTCATTTTCTGCTTTGCAATAGCTAGACCCCCATGTCCAACTACTCAGCATCAGCTTAGATCTTTCTTAGGTATGACAGGATATTGCAGACAATGAATTACTAATTATGCAGAAATTGCTAAACCTTTGACATATCTTTTAAACAAGATACACCAGAGCCCCTACCTTAGGATAGTGAAGAGGAAAATTCATTTCAGAATTTAAAGCAAGCTTTAGCTCCTGCCCCAACTTTAAGGTTACCAGATTATGGAAAGACTTTCATTTTATTTTGTCATGAAAGAAATGGATTTGCTTAGGGAGTGCTTGCACAAAAACATGGGGACAACTACAGTCCATTAGCTTATTAAAGTACAGCATTTGATTCTGTTGCAAAGGAATTTCTACCATGTCTAAGGCATTGGCTCCCATTGCTATTCTAGTCAATCTTGCACAATCACTAGTGCTTGGACATGATCTTACAGTAGCTGTCCCTCATTCTGTATTATCTCTCTTACTTAGAATGAAAACTCAATCACTCTCGACTACATTTCTAATTAAATATGAACTTACACTTCTTTCTGATCCATATATTTCTTTCAAACGCTGTCATGCCTCTCAACTGTCCAGATTTTTGCAGAATGTCCAGATTTTCACATCATATTTTTGGTCTGTTCGTCATAAATTTTGTGGCTTTCAGAGAAATCACTGGGATGATCTGAGGACTGAAGTCACCATATAATGACATATATTTGAGTTTCAGGCTTCAAATCATTCAGAAAATGTATGTTATCACAATCCCAGTTACTCTAGCAACTTTTTAAGTTTATAAGAGCAATATTTAAAATATGTCCCTATTTTTGGGCCTTTGTCCCCCCATTTTGTCAGGCTTTGCCCAGATTTCTTGTACTAAGAAGTTAAGAGGTATGTACGATGTCCTGTTTAAATCCTGCATCTCGGTTACCTACTGCTGAGGATGGTGAAGAGCATAAGTGTGTGTGTGTGTGTGTGTGTGTGTGTGTGTGTGTGTGTGTGTGTGTGTGTGTGTGTGTGTGTGCGTGCGTGCATGCGTGCGTGCGTGTGTGTGTGTGTGTGTGTGTGTGTGTGTGTGTGTGTGTGTGTGACTATCTGCTTTCTCCTAGGAATGACTTAAGAGACACTCCTATACACAATGCTGAACTGGACTTATTTGTGGATGGTTCCTGTGGAAGATATCAAAATGGAAATCTAGTTGCAGGTATATCTGTTTGCACCAATAATGATATTTTGCTTCAACAAAGACTAGAGGATGTACATTCTGCACAGACAGCTGAGTTAATACAAAATGCCTGTGAGTTAGCCAGAGACAAAGTTGCTAACATATATATACTGATAGTCACTGCGCCTTTGGTGTAGTACATGATTTTGAGCAACTTTGGAAGCAGAGAGGTTTCTTAACCTCATTAGGTACTAAATTAAAAATTCTGTATATTTAAATATTTTATTAGAGGTCATTTTATTGCCCAGACAGCTAGCAGTAGTTAAATGTAATGCCCATCAAAAGGGTATAGATACTGCACCAAAGAGAAATAATATGGCAGATCAAGCTGCTAAACAAATTGTAGAAAGATTTTGTGCAAATGTTCATGTAACTTTATTGCAAGACTCTAACAGTGATGATGTGTTTGATTTTAAGAGAGTATCAGCTTCCAAGTTGAGACGGGATAAGTTCAGAGGTGGCTCAAAGACAGATGCAGTAAATCCTCTGTTGGGTTATGGTGAAATCCAGATGGCTGGCTGGTGGCACCTGCCTCCTTGCTACCTTACATAGTAAGGGCATATCATTTACCAGCCCATGCAGATAAGACAGCTTTACTTAATCAAATTACATGAATTTGTTATACCCCTCAGGTCTCATCTTTGATACTTCAGTATGTTAATAACTGTACAATATGCTTAGAGCATAATGTTAGCAAAAATGCAAACATTAGGGCTGCATGCTTAACACCACCTTGGGGACCTTTTGTTAATGTGCAACTGGACTTTGTACAAATGCCAAAAGTACAGAATTTACAATATGTAGTAGTAGTGGTTTGTATATTTTCTGCATGGGTGGAACTTATCGGTGACGCAAAGCAGATTCTGTAGCACTTGTTAAAAAGCTTATATATAATTTCATACCTAGATTTGATGTACCTTGTACTATAAATAGTGACCAGGGAACCCACTTCAACAATTCCCTGGTAAAGGAACAATGCACATTTTTAATATTAAGTTGAGTCTTCACTGTTCCAACCATCCGCGATCATCTGGATTAGTAGAGAGGGTTAATAGGACCCTTAAAAATAAGATTTCAAAGATTTGTGATGAAATAGACCTTAAATGGCCAAAGGCACTTCCCTTAGCTTTAATGATTATGGGAAGTACGTTAAATACTACAAGGAAATAGAGTCCCTATGAGACATTAATGGGAAGACAAATGTCCCTTCCAGCTACTCCCCCTGTGTCAAATGAAGAATTAACTCTAATGGATGATGTTATACTGTCTTACTGTAAAAACTTATTCATTTCTTACAGCAGTATCATTGAACTGTATGAGAAGTTCTTCCTCAACCTCCTGACCAGCCCTGTCACCAATTGCAGGCGGGTGATTGGTTTTATGTTAAAACCTTTCAGAGAAAGAACTGTTTGAATCCAAAGTGGAAAGGCCCTTTTCAGGTGTTGTGAATGACCTTGACTGCTACATACTTTGCAGGACTACCAACGTGGATTCATTCTTCTCACTGTAAGAAGATCTGCCTTGACAGGTCCCCAGATGACTCACCGTTGTCAGTGAAGGAAAATCGAAGTGTGAAGGATGAATTGTCTGTCCCAGTGAAGGATAAAATCAACTCAAACAGCAATTCATGATGAATCCTGTGACAACGAGTAGTTTTGCTTTGTTTTTGTTGCTGTTTCCTTTTATAAACTAGTTGAGAGAGAATAGTTTCCTGTTGGCTCTTTGACAATATTCTCAAATTTAAATGTGACAAACTGTTGGGTGTGTTCGCATATACCTCATCATTCTAGGGCAGGAATTCCCATGATTCCAATCCCTGCATCACAGATGATATTTGAAAGGATCTTAATAACACTAATCTAACTTGGGATAATGTGACTAATTTTTCAAAGGTTGTGTCTCTTCAGCTTGCAACCACAAATCATGGAGACACATGCTATGCCAGAAATGGAACTGTACCAATGGGAACCAGCAAATGCAATTACACTATAAACGAAAGTATGTTAAACTCTTTAAAAAGCTATGAGTGGGGGCATAGCAAGGACATGATAGATAATCATTCCTACATTTGTGGTGATTGTGCTTACCCCTGGTTGCCCACAAACTGGTCAGGATGTTGCTTTGTGGGCTATATTACTCCTGCTATTCAACATTTCAAGAACCCTATAGCAGCAGACTGAGAAATAAGTGGGCAATCCATTGGGCAGACAAAGTATTTCAGCTTTTGTTCCTGTGTATGGAGTGCAAAGGACGATGCTAGAAATCACCATGCTTGTTCAAATTCTTCAGGAGGTAGCAAACCATACTTCACATCGCATCAGGATGGCAAATCGAGAAATGACTGAAATTTGAACTGTGATGTTACAAAATCAGTTGGCACTTAACATAATGCTTGCTGCCAAAGGGGGGTCATGTGCCCTCATAGGAAGTCACTGTTGTTCTTATATTAGTGGCTATCATGATGAACAAGAAAGGTTGGCCAATTTCATGGAGCAGAGGGCCAAGGACCTGGACAGCACATCTAAACAGTGGATACTTTTTGGTTGCTTGGGCAGTATACTTGGTAACCTGGGAACTAGTATATTACAAGGTATCATTACAATAATTGGTATTATTCTTTTAATTGTTTTAATATTTTCTGTTCTAAAAGCTGTAATTGCAAAATGCTTAACCTCAAGTGCACATGAAATGCCACTTATAAACATATCTGATAGTGAACTTAAGGTAAATGAAAATTCAATCACTGTATATGATGAATACTATGATGCTGAAGCATATTTTATCAAGTTAAGAAAAATCAAAATGTAATTGTGTGTTATGTGACACTGATAGTGTCAAATGGGGGATATATGTTATGGAGAAATATGTTGTCTCATGATTATTTTTCACAAAATGCATATTAACTTGAAGTTTCTTCACAACTGAGTCAAAATGTTTATAATATGTTTATGTTGAAAATATAATGTAATATACATGCATGATTATACAAAATACAGTTTCACACAAGTTGTAGCTTTATATTTCAAATGTCTTACCAGTGCATTCTCTTCTCATTATTACATTATACTGTACTGACAGAAAACTGAAGGCAAAGCAAGTGCTGAAGGAGCTAAGGGATGTTACTATGCTCAAAAGAGTCTGATTTCAGAATGTAATGGAGGGAGGAAAGAAAACAATATGCCAAGAATCCTTTGTAAGCTTTGGCCTTCTCAGCCTGTGGGGATGAGTCGCTGCAAGGAGGTTTGTAAATATAGTGTGCACTGGTATTAAATGTTTCAAGGTCGAAGGACAGATTCTTACACCAGGTGGTCTATGCTTTAAAAAAAACATATTTGTCAAGTGTTCATGTGAAGTTCTAAGTGAGGATCACAAGGACATAGAATATTTTAAAACTGTATTATTTGTTAAAAGGTATGTTACGTCAGAGTTCTGCATGCATGAAACTGATAAGAAAAATATACAAATTGTGTTATTATTCTTTGTTTTGAGACTGAATGATTTTTTGAGAAGGCAGTCTCCCAGCACAGTTTATGGAATAAACCAGTACTTTGCATGTCCTGAAGCATTATTCTTGACTCAAGACTAAAGAGATAAAACTATTTCTTATTATTTGTTGCATTTTAACAGGAATCATTACCAAGTATTAGCAGCTCAACAATCTGCCTAATTTAGAAATTTATTAATAAACCCCAAACTCATAAAACTTTGTGATGCTTAATAACCAAGGCAATTTCAAGTATAGATTTGCTTTAGCCCTACTCACCACCTGTATTCAGTAAGATATATACTTACTGTTTTTGAGTTTTCCTTCTCCCAAACTCTGACTCACCAAAAGGGGGGTACCTTCAAATCCCAATTCAGTGGGATCGATGTCCCCCTTCCCCACTTGCATTCACCATTTACTAAATGATCTAGCCACCCTGTTTCAGAGTTGGTAATTACACTTCAACCTTACCACTTACTTAATAAGATAACTGACTATCATTTATCTCACAGTCCACACAAGTATTCATCCTCAGCAAAACGTGTCATTCCATGGGTGTACATGGGCTTCAATTTGGCCTCAGCCCATCGGAGGAGAGATACATTTCCACACCAAGTGCCTCTCAGCAGAGATATGTGCCCACGCCCTGTTTTAGAGCACAAGAGGGAATAATGTAGTCCTCCCCTATAATCTACCTACTGTTTTCCACCCACCAGGCCACATTCCACATGAATTGTGTCCTGTTCTGCCCCTGTTGCTGCTGTTCTTTTTCTGATTCCCTTTTCCCTTTATGCCTAAGCTCTTAGGCTGCATCCTATCTTCTTTAGTTCCCTGCCAATTTTTCACTTTTTTCTTAAACCACATGTTTTAATAACATTCTTCTTTGCAAGATGAAGAGGTCTAATCCCATGTCAGATAAGTGAACCCATTCAGTCCTATACCATTCTAGGTCCTTATCTTTTAAGTCAGGCTAACCTAAAGTTATGGAGCATGTTATCTGCCCCATCTCACTCATTCTTGTAATTATCTCCTATCTTTTTTCAAGACTTTTGGGGTGCCAGCATGTCTCCAAACTAATATCCCAATGATCACAGCCCAAGTCATCAGTGCACCTGGCATTTGATGCTTTTAACAGATACAGCTTTTAATAGACTATGCAATAGTTTTGCAGTCTTCTTTGATCCAGATTGTTCCCTCCTCCAGGTTTAACACAAATATATCATGTAACCCCACTGAAGACAGATGAAGCCATGACATGCCCCATCTACCTCTCCATATCAGCTTCCATAATTTGCTCTACAGGCCTAGCTGGCATATTCCCTGGTGGATTTCTGTCATTCCTCTCAATTTCTTAGAGCAAGAAATCTGGTCACACCCTAAAATAATGGTGGGGGAAAGGAGTAAAAATTGGGACAGATTTTAAATATTGCTCTTATTGTTTTTTTTTTTTTGTCTTTCGGCTTTCCCAGTTAGGGGTCACCACAGTGGAACTCCGGTCCACTAATGATTGGCAGTAGAGTTTCACGAACTCAGAGGTGCCAGCTCGACGTCCAACCTTAAACGAAGGCATGCCCATTTACACGTCTTTTGAACACCACCCAACCGCGGGGAGGACATGCAGACTCCACACAGAAGGCACTCCCCGCACTCCAGCCAAGGATCGAACGGGAGAACCTCTTGCTGTGAGGCAACAATGCTACCGCTATACCACCACGGCTAAATAAAACATAGAAAATTGCTAGAGTAACAGGATATATGTCATCTTCTGAAAGATACAAATCTGAAACTCAAATGTTTATGATTTACCAGAAAAAAATGCAAATTTTATGAGGAACAGACCAAAAATATGAGGAAAAATCTGGACATTCTGTGAAAATCTGGACAGTTGAGAGGTATGATTTCTGTTTTTATCTTAGCTATAAAGAAAATAAATGTCCAGTCAAGAACAGTTTTGGGATCTGCAAGAAAAGAAAAAAATAGCATCAGTTCACTATACTGGCTTGTCCTTGCATGTCCATCATTTCCTTTCCTGTAACTCTAGTCTGCCATTTTTCTTCCTTTGTACTATGCCCACACTTGTTGATTCTATAATGTCTTACCTTTTTGGGTCTGCTTTGCGTAGATTAAAATACTTTCAATGTCTATCTTTCCAATCTGTTAAAAGCCTTAGCTGATATCACTCAGCATAATGTGATGCACTTCCAGTCCTAAAGAAATTCATAACAAAGCCCCTTGGTTCTATCCCAATATTCTTACAGAGCTGTGTTCTGGATCAGTTCACACTGGTACCTTTTCCAACTCACTCCAATGCTGTAACAAGCACCTGCTGCATGGACAAGACTCCCTGATTTAAAGCCTCAGTGTCTGTATCCATATTAGTGGGCAGAGGAAACTGTTCTCTTTTTCCAAGTGTGATGTGCTACCTCTTCCTGATATGATCTGTTTTAGAGTTATTTTCACTTATATCATTACCCTGTATTTCCTTATGATGAAATCACTCCACATAAGAGGTGGAGGCCTCGTGCTGTTCTACCCCCTTAAGGTTCACTGATCATTCTATGTTGTGCAACTTACAAAGTTATGGCATCCAGATCCAAGGAGGTCATTGTTTCATTGTATTCAGCATTCATCTGACCTTTCATTGAGTACAATGCCCCCTTTGGTATGTACCTAACCAGGCACATCCAACAACTGGAACATCCACAGAGGATGTTCATCGTGTTTCACTGTTGCAGTCCTTACTTATGGGTTATCCGGCTCTCGGTAGCCCTCGATTGGCCCGAGTACCAAAGGTAAAGGGATATGACGTCAGCTGCCGTCAGTTGCATTAGATGTCAGTGTCCCTAGTACAAAAGGAGGCAGCCGACGTCTCTTCCTCAGTCTTCTTTGCTGCGGAGCCAAAAGCAGAAGCTTGTTTGCACGAGTGCCAGTCGGCCGTTTAGCTTTTTGATTTCCGACTACGAAAGTTGAAGTCAGCTACAGCTAAGTACCCCATTGGGGATCCTCTTTTTCTTGCTTAACGAATGTCAGAAAAAGTTAATAATTGTCTTACCTGAGGAAACAGATTCCCCATAGAGATTTTCATTCTTACTGCATTATTTGCTTAGGCCTTGAACACAATATTCCTAATTGTGATCTTTATGCTTCCTTTAATCCACGTACTATTCATCATCAGATTAAGCTCTTAGCTAAGCACTTTGGAGTTTGTCCCAAGTTTGTCGGTATGGCTTCCACCAGTCTTCAGGCCTCGGATATTCCTAAGAAGCGCAAGGACAAAGACCGAGACAGGCTTCAGAGAGTCAAATCTTCCGATGATGTTAGGTTGGTCGTCAGTTCAGTGGTAGTCAGTGAGGTGTCTTTGCAGCTCCTGCAGTCCGTGGATTTTCAAGCCCAGGCCTTTGGTGAGACCATTTCTGAATCTTCCATGCCTCCGGCTTCCATTTTGTGTTCGGACCTTCAGCCTGCGACAGAGAAAGCTGCAGTTTCAGAGTCTTCGGTTCTTCCTACCGACAGCAGGCACATACTGACAACCTCCTCTGTGGCCTAGCCTCCTGAGACCTTCCATCTGTCGGGTAAGTCTTCTAGTCATAAGGCTGTGAAGAAACAGGCCCCAGTTGCTCCCTGTTCTCCTCAATCTCAGATGGTTAAAATGGCTAATGATCTTTTGACTCTTATTAGGGGCTCACAGCTGCCTCCTTCCAAAAGAGGTAGGGATCTTTCACCAGAAGCTTTGTCTTTTTCAGGCTCAGACTCTGCTAGCATTTCAGCTGATGAAGAGGTATCTTCTCAGGCTTATTCTGGGTTTGAGGATTCTGATGCAGAGGAATCCATTCCTTCTGCTTTTCCATTCTTTTGGTGATACTTTGAATACTCTTAGGGAACATTTTAATTGGGAAGGTCAGGAATATTCTCAATCTAAAAAGAGAATCAAGACAATTCTTGGATTTGCCTCAATACAAGCCTCTGGCTATTCTTCCTGTGTTGGAGGTGGTGGATGATGTTTTTCTGGAAAATTCCTTGAATCCCAACATTGTTCCTCCTGCACCCAGGAAACTTGACAGGTACTATAGAGTTACTGATTCACATTTGTTTCTCTACCGTAATCCTCTGGCTGACCCAGAAGTTATTTTTCAGGGGCCTAAAGGGGTTAAGGCTACTGTTTCCAGTAATCCTATTCCTTCTGATAAAGAATCTAGGAATCTATACAGGAGGGGGAAGATAGTTTATACTTCTGCCACTCTTGCTGTTAGGTCTATCAATTGTCTCTTTCATATGCTTAAGTATCAGCAGCATACTTTTGAGGCTATTAAATCAAATATTTCAACTGTGCGCCTTTTGAGGGAGAATAAAGTTATGTAGGATTTACTGAATTCTGCCAGTCTTATCAGTAAGCATTCTTTACACTGTGGTTTTGATGCTCTTGAAGCTTCCTGCAGGGCTGCAGCTACTGGATCTGTTATCAGGAGGCATGCTTGGCTCAGGGAACAGCCTCTTCCAGAGTAGGTCAAGGCAAAGCTTTTAGATGCTCCCTTGCACAACGACACTCTTTTTGGCAGCAAAGCAGAGGATGTGCCCAAGAAGATGGAGGATAAAGCCAAGTCCATGCAAACAGTTAAGGGCTTTCTGCAAGTTCAGCCTTTTCGTTTTAGCAGTAACTACTCTTCTAAGAGTTGGACTTTCCCTGATACTAGCAGACGGAACCGTTCCAGGATTAGAGGTTACAAATCTGCTAGGGGTCAGGGTGCTACCCCTCAGAGGACTAAACAATGGCAAGCTTCCATGTCTAAGTCAGGAAGTTCCAAGCCCCTATCTCAGGCCAAGCATTCTCAATGACTTTGTCCAACTTCTGCCTGTTCCTGCTTTAGGGGGATGGTTGGCCTATTTTTCAAAAATTTTTTGCCACCATCACAGAAGACAAATGGGTACTCGGAACTGTATCCCTATGACACAAATTTTCTTTCCACACCTTCCCCATGTTCAAAGGACTTCCGGACATTCCTTCAACTCAAAGGGCAGAAGTAGAAAAGCAAGTATTAGCTCTTTTGCATCTGGGGGCAATAGAATCAGTTCCTGCTCAGCAGGTAGGCCAAGGCTTCTACTCCAGACTTTTCCTAGTGCCAAAGAAAGAGGGCACTTGGCGTCCTATCCTAGATCTTTCCATTCTGAACTCTTTCCTGGTGATTCCAAAGTTCAAAATGCTCACTCTTCATCAATTGCTACCAATGTTGGACAAGGACTCCTGGCTGGTAATTTTAGATTTCAAGGAAGCTTATCTGCACATCCCTATCCGGGAAACCTGCAGACGGTTTCTTCGCTTCAGAGTGGACAAGCTACATTATCAATTCTCTGCGCTGCCCTTTGGCTTATGTACTGCTCCCAGAGTTTTTACAAAGTGCCTGGCTCCAGTCATTGATTTTGCAGGCAGAAGAACATACAGATTTGTCCTTACCTGGACGACTGTCTGATTCAAGCAAAGTCTCAGGCACAGCTGTTAAAGGATTTGGAATTTGTAAATACTCTTCTGTCTTCCCTGGGTTACACTCTCAACGAGAAGAAGTCGAAAATGGTACCTACCAAAGAGATAACATTCCTGGGAGCAAGTCTAAACACAGCCGTCCAGATGATATATCTCAGCCAGGAAAAGCAGACAACTCTTTCAGCTTACTTCAAGGACTTGGCAGGCCTGTCCCATCTCCATGCAAGGAAATACCTGCAAGCTCTGGGGTTCATGGCCTCTTGTATTCTCATGATTCCATATGCAAAGCTGCATATGAGGAAATTGCATTGGTACCTCAACAACGTTTGGTGTCAACATACTCAGGATCTGGATGTAATAGTCCCTCTGCATCCTTGTCTGCAGACAGAGTTTCTATGGTGAGCAACAGCGTGTTTGCAAAACAAGGGCATGCCTTTCTGTCCACCTCCTGCAAGTCAAGTTCTGACTACAGACTCATCGGATTATGCCTAGGGAGCTCACCTGGAGGGCAGATGCATACAGGGACGTTGGAACGCCCAGCAGAGGCGCAGTTCACCAGGCCTTACTGGCTTTCAAGCATCTTCTTTCTCCTGGAACTCTGCTGGTAAGAACAGACAATACCACAGTCATGTGGTACATCAACAAACAGGGAGGGATTCATTCTTACCCCCTGTGCAGGCAGAGCATGATCCTATGGACCACAGCAGCATCATTGGGCATACATCTTCTAGCTCAGTTTCTTCGAGGGGGGCTCAATATTTTGGCAGACTAGTTTAGCAGACAAACCTTGGATCCTCACAAGTGGCAACTGAACAGAGCCATCTTTTACAGCATCATTCAGCGTTGGGGCACTCCACAGGTGGACCTTTTCTCCTCCCCAGTCAACCACCTTCTGCCACTCTTTTGCACCAGACAGCATCACAGCAAAGCCTGGAAAGTGGGTGCTCGGTCTTTCCCTTGGGCACTACTTTAAGTTTATGCCTTCCCTCCTCTTCCTCTTTTTCCAAGAGTGTTGTTGAAGATCAGGGATGAAAGACCAAGGACCATTCTCATAGCCCCAGACTGGCCCAGGCAGCATTGGTATCCTCTGCTTTGCAATCTATCCCAGCTTCCTCTGTGGCATCTTCCTCAGAAACTAGACCTTTTGGTTCAGGAGGGGTGAAGGATTCTGCACCCTCATCTTCTGACTCTACATTTGGCAGCTTGGCGTGTTCTATGAATCCATCTACTTCTTCTTCCCTTTCCCAGCAGGTGGTTGATGTACTTCGTGAAGCCAGGAGGCCTAGCACTAGGAAGTCCTATGCTGGCAAATGGGAAAGATTCACTCATTGGATGCAACCTAAAGGGGAATCTTCTTCTCAGCCTACTCTTCCTCTGATCTTGGAATATTTGGCTGAGTTGCTTCAAAGGGGACTTTCCTTTTTGTTCTATCAAGATTCATGCTTCAGCTATTTCTGCTTACAATTCTTTCGAGCAGCTCATTTTCTCTCATCTCCTGATGAAAATGTTTCTCAGAGGTGCTAGCAACTTAAAACCTCCCAGAAGGGACCCTACTCCTGCCTGGGGCTTTAATTTTGTGTTGGAAAAGCTCACTCTTCCTCCTTTTGAGCCAGCTGCCACTGCAAATTTAAAGTTTCTCTCTTGGAAAACTGCATTCCTCTTGGCTATATCTTCAGCAAGGAGAGTTTCAGAACTGCAGGCTTTGATGGCTGTGGAGCCTTTTCTCATCTTCCATGCAGACTGGGTCTTCCTTAGGACTAATCCTTCTTTTATGCCGAAGGTGGTTTCTAGCTTGAATCTTAACCAGTCCATCCACCTTCCTACCTTCTTTCCTAATCCTCAAAATAGAGGGGAAAGGATCCTGTATTCTCTTGATGTACACAATCAGCTCAGGTTTTACCTGGATAAGACTAAGAACCTTCGGAAATCATTTCAGCTATTTGTCAGTTTTGCTCCTGGTGCTCAGGGCAAAGCTATTTCTAAGCAAACCATTTCCAAATGGATTGCACATTGTATTTCTTTCTGTTATTCCTTTCATGGCAAGGTTTCTCCTCAGGGTGTGAGTACCCACTCCACAAGGGCAGCCTCTACTTCTGCAACCTTTTTAAGGGGTGTCCCTACTAAAGATATTTTAGAGGCTGCCACATGGTGTTCTGTACATACTTTCACAAAGCACTATAATTTGCCTTTGTTTTCTAGATCTAGGGCAGCGTTTGCCACTGCTATTCTGCAGGGCATTCTCTCCAATCCTTGATTGGATTGGTACCTTCTCCCTCTTCTCTGGGCTTTGGTAATCAACCCATAAGTAAGGACTGCAACAGTGAAACACGATGAACATAGTACAGTTGTGTACACTTACCATAAATAGTAGATGTCCTAGTGTATTCACTGTTGCAGTCCTGGTTTCCCTCCCTCCTTCCCCCTGTTTTGGTTTTCCTCTGCTCTCCTTTCCTAAGGTACAGACTTTATTTGTTTTTTTTACCAAGGATTATTTATATTTCTCTAAAGCCTTGTGTTTTTTGGGGGCTCCTGACATTTGTGGCAAGAAAGACTGAGGAAGTGACGTCGGCTGCCTCCTTTTGTATTAGGGACACTGACATCCAATGCAACTGATGGCAGCCGACATCATATCCCTTTACCTTTGGTACTTGGGCCGATTGATGGCTACCGGGAGCCGGATAACCCATAAGTAAGGACTGCAACAGTGAATACACTCAAACATCTACATTTATGGTAAGTGTATACAACTGTACTTTCCTCACTAAAGAATACAGGGCAAAGTAGCATGTCCTGTGCAGAGTGCCCCAAAGCTCTATCCCTGTATTCTGTCTACTGCAAGCTGTTGCAGGGAGAGCTATGCCTGGCATAGAAGGCATTCTCAGACCCCACCCTGATGGACCCCCTAAATATCAGCAAAACAAACAGCATTAAAATTGCCAATTCTAAAGACTTAAACCTTGCCTGTGATATAAGCGGGACCTGCTGTAGAGACAGTTATGTATCCCAGAGACTTCCCCTTCTCTGGAACAGGCTCCCCATCCATGTGAAGCAAATTTCCTCCCTAACCCAATTCAAATGTAGCTTGGACAATTGGATGGGGAACAGGAAATTAATTCCTGGTTTGGCACCTGTGTCTCAAATGGACACAAGCAGCTGGTAAATATTTCATCTCCTAAGCTCTTGGTTACACTTATCAAGGGTAACAGAACTTGTAAGAGATTCGGGTTGCATGGCTAGGTTTAAAAAGGCCTTAGTGGTTGTTAGCCTAGTACATGCCTATAAATCTATAAACCTATGCAAAAAGCACCATAGTATAGCAACAGTGACAGCATTGCCAGAATAGTATAAACTGTATATTCATGTAAAATATAAAAATTCTGAAGCAGCCAAGAAAAAAGATCCTTGCACAATGGGTATATTTAGCTCATCTGTTACCCTTCTAAATGCATCCTACTTTTCAACATACTTCCCCAATAACTAGTGCTTCCTAAAGTCTAGCAGTTGCTGCTCAGAGGATTCAGGCTGTGAGCTGTTAATAAGCCTCATTCTATGTTCCTGAGTTTGATTCCATCTATTTCCACCTGTAGACTGTGTGACTGAACACGTAAATAGTAGCATCTGTACACTGGACAATTACAAATTTAGAGCTAAAAGTTATTGTAATTGCTCTACAAAGGGTGTGATATCTGTTGTACCATGTCAGTATTGCATAAGCTTTTATATAGGAAAGACCGAAATGACCCTTCAAGAGCGTATTTTAAAACATTTGTATGACATTAGAAGGACTTTTAAAAATGCATTGTATAAACATTCAATTGTCTGTGATGGTTTTCAGGAATTTTTATCTATAGTTTTAGAAAAGGTTGCGTGACATCCTACAGGTGGCCATTGGGGTGAGAAGCTTAAGTATGCAGAGTTGTATCAATTAAAAACTGATGCTACTGCCAAATCAGAAATACATGAAAGTGTTTTATTCACAAGTTTATGTAAACTGCATACAGCTAACCTGCAATTTAAATTTGTTTACATTTATGTACAAATATTTGTTTTATGTAAGTATGGTGTAGTTTTTTTTTTAACTATTAACTAACTTTTATTAAACAATGTGACTATTTGGTATTTAAGTGTATCTAATATCTGGATGTGTACTTCTGATTAAGTCTTTCACTGGCAGAGATGAAAACACTTAACCTGAGTTTTGTCTTGTGATTTTGCAAATGTAGAATTGTGCTGCAGTTGTTTTTTTTTTGTTTTTTTTTTCTGGATTTTTGATTTGTGGTTCAATGCTTTTTGACCTTTCTGCAGATGTTGAACATGTTTCTTAACCAATCAGTGTTCCCAGATGACCCCCAAAAGGGACACTTGTACCCACTGGGTTCACCAATAAACAAATAGGCAGACAGACAAAGAAATAAGAGAATAAACAAATAAAATCTATCAAACTATTGCCCTAAAAGACAAAGCTTAAGGCAGTGTAATACACCCAATTTATGCTAACTGCCTCTCCCATTCTTCAGCTGTAAACCATGTATCTGAGCACCACACACAGCAACAGCTTTCTTTCCTGACTGGATAAGCTACACACAAATATCCCAATTTACAAGCCCAATCATATGTCTTAGTCATGTTGTGACCCCCAAGACCCCTCTAACAAGAATCCTGCACCTTCTTTCAGTTTCCCATACTTCCTGGGCATTTCTGTTGGTACTAAAGCCCAGAAACTGTACAACTAAATGTGAGTGAGATTGTGGACTGTCTCGTGGTCTGTCTGTGGTTTTATCTTATAGAAAATGGCAAGTTAATCAGCAAGCATTACAAAACTACCATTTTTCAGTAATTCCTTCACCCTACAGATTTTAGATAATTTTATTTAATACATAAACCAGTACCTGATTGTCTAGTGAAATGCTATCCTCTTATCATATAAGTCATTGGCCCATATCACTGTGCTAGCCCAGATCTGCCTTATTTCTAGGACATTAATATACTTGATAATCTCACCACCTTCCCACATCTTAAGTCAAAAACAGCCAAACCACCAGCCTTTCAAGTGTCACCACAAACTGACTGCCCCTTAGGCATCAATACAAAGTTCTAAGTCCAGAATGTCTCTACCCTATTTTCCCATCAGAAAAACAATCTATTATAGTGTTGCCAGAATTCTTAAATTTGTAGCTCTTGCCTTATCTGCCATTTGAGACAAGCCCAATGATGATTTGTTGGCCCCTTTGATCAGGTTTGCTCGCAACCTAGAAAAAGGCTCTACTTGGTGCTACAGCCCTGCATGCAAAGTTAAAGAACACTAAAAATAATAAGATACATTCCCCCTAATGAACATCACTCACTCTTTACTAGCCAAGTTTGTAAATTATTTCTATTTAAATGAAATGACCATATTATCATGTCCAGTCACAAAACTAAATGTGTTAACTGTTTACTTGGGCCTTCTAGTTTGTACATCTCCAAAGGCACCCCTATCTGTTAGGCAGTTATCAAAATGCTGCTTAGCATTCATTGGTTTTCATTCACCCCTCGCCTATGATCATAAAATTGTTCAACTAATGTACTACCCTTCTCCATTCTCCCCTTACTCTCAAACCCCATTGTTACACATGCAATTACACATCCCATGGACACTGCCTTGTCATAGAAATAGTGTTAAAAGGTTCATTACTTTTTTATATCATGTTTTGCCATTCAGGGATCTGAGATGGTTTCAGTCAGCAAACCATAGCTCAGTAATAGAGATGGTGTGTGAGCTGGTATTCTTCCAGCCTTTCTTGGGCACCAGGCCTAATGCAGAAACCTTAAAATGGCTATATGGAGGTACCCCAAAAGGTCCTGCTACCCCACCAACCTGAATTTCTTTGTCCAGCAAATCAAAAGCCATGTCTTTGTTGCCCTTGACAGAACTGAGTTTGTGGCAATTGATTCCTGACATTTGAGAATCTATGCATAAAGAAAAACCTCATTTAAAACCTTTCTACTAAGTAATCGGTCTCTCATTGTTATGAGTAATTCCTCATAAATTGCCTCAAAACTTCCACAATTACCAGAGTTCTAAACATTCTCCTTCCCACATCACTAAAATCCTGTTCCATTTCCTTGGATTCCTTGGAAGGAGACTTTGTTCCTTCTTCTCTGTTCCACAAATGCTTTTCTTTTATTTTTCAGCAGCTTAAGAGACTTATCTTGGGACATTGCTTACTTCCCTTTTGTAATGCATCACATCTGAATGCTGACCCATACTGTGAAAAAGTAGCTTGAAGAAACATTGTACACCTACAGGTAGTGAAAGCCCAGCACAGCTTGGTTGTCAGTTTTGTCTCTTTTCAACCACTTGGGTTTGAACCCTGTCCAGTCTTATACACAACCACATCTCAAGGAACCTCATGTCCCATTTTAAATTCCTCTGTTTCTAAAAGTGTTCATAATTCAATCACACCATTCCACTTCCTTTACTTATATGCATCCCTACAATGGTGTAATAAGTCAGCATGGACAAGATTTGCTCAGGTTTCTTCTCATTGGTGATAGCCATCAAGTATACAAAGTCAAGGATCCAAACTTATCTTTGATGGTTTATGCTTACCTACTTTTTCCAGATCTTCTATAAAATACTATGGTTCTGGCTAAATTTTCTCTCTGCTGCATCTCTTTAACACCCAAACAAGTAAATAATACTAACACACTGTATATTCAATAGCTTCATAGGTAAGTACTAGGCTAGCTGCTCTTGCAGGCCATTTTAAATCTAGCCAATTTCCCTATCAAAGGTGAGAAGCAAACCCTGTACCTTATGTCTGTGATGTACACACCTTAACCATTCTAGCAACATCACATCCATATCTTTTCATTTAAAGTCTGAGAAATGTAGAATGCAATTACTTCTTTGTGTCCAAAATCTCCTTCTTCCTGAGCCATATCCAAACAATTTTGCTTCAAATTAATGAGTTGTAAAGGACCACTGGGTCAACCTACAACTGCTAATGTAGTGTTCCCTTGATGCTCACAATTACTAATGGACATTCCCAGTAGCATTGCATTTTCTGACTGTGCATTTCCTACAGCCATCACACCTAGCTTAGCCGTAAGCCCTTCAATATTTCCTCTCCCCCACAGATAACAAGAAACTAGTCATTTTTTCCTGTATTTCACTCGCAGAATCCTCTAAACAAGATTCTGCAGACATTCTGCCATCATCCTTACTGGTAATTCCTAAGGTCACAAGAGCAAAGTTCAACCGCTCCATTCTCACACATCCATTCAGGTGGCCTCAGCAATTCTTCAGTTGTTCTGTCTAGTTACCCTGCATTATGCTGCTTGTGCACTCTTGTCCTTCTTACATTAGATGATTGATGTTTTCTCTTATATTGGTTTTCCTTTTCATGAGCTGTATTATGTTCCACCTTTTCCTGCATTTCTGCAATAAACTGAGATGCCTTCTGCATGTTGTAACTTTTTTTTTTAATTTAGAGACTAGGAACCTGAAATCAGCCTTCTTCTCTTATAGTGTCCATTTAATTTCACAAAATCCAATCTATTCTCTGTTGAGCTTTCCTCCCTGTTCCGTGACTTATTCTTAAAGAACCCAAATACTGGTTCAGCAGCCAACACTATGCCACATTACCCTCCCCCCCACACTGAATAGAACCAGTGGATTGAGACCCAGTAGATGGGATGTGTGCCTGAGACAGCTCATATGCATTAAGGTGCCTTTATCCCAAATTACGTTTAACGAAAACATTTACTGTTGGAGGATCAACATCCAATGAAACAGTTTAGCATTATTGTTTTTCAGAATGTGAAGCCATAGAAGGGGGGGTATGGTCTGTAACAAGTATAACAAGTATAAATAATATTTGAGGGTCGTGAGTACCCAGTTGGCTGCTGGACATTCCTGTTCTATTGCATAATAGTGCTTTTCAGCATCACTGACCTTTCAGTTACTATGACACATGGGATGGTCCTCTGTCTCTCGGCCACCTGAAAAAGTACAATACCAGTGCTCACTTCAGAGCAATTAGTATAGACCAATAAATGTTTTCAGGGTCAAGAGCTATCAGTTTATGCTCAGAAACATAACATTGTTAGTTGTCTGAAAACTCCTTCATTTTATCCGGTCACCTCTCCTCTCTGGTAGTGCTCATTTTATTTTCCAGAGCAAACATATTGCCTGTTGTGATTTCCTACCTGTTCTGCATATTTTTCTCCTAAAGGAAGCAGTCCCTGGTTCAGCAGCATCCACCACTATATGTGTGTGTGTGTGTGTGTGTGTGTGTGTGTGTGTGTGTGTGTGTGTGTGTGTGTGTGTATCTGTGTATCTATATATCTATACCTCGGTCTGCCTCAAAACACAGACATGCAAAAACACTGACAATGAGATAACCGACACAACAAAACCGAAAGTTCAAAAACACGAAACTTCACATGCCCAGCAAACCACAATCCAGACAATCAACAAAACAAATATCTTTTCCGTAAAACACACACACAACACAAGCACACCAAAAACCTTACAAACCTACACTAAACCTTACATACACAACTATCTATGCACGAACCTTAACCCAAACCCTAACCCTAAGGTCCGTCACTATCGCATACTCACCTAACCCGCGCCCTAACCCTAACTCACTTAACCCGCCCCTAACCCTAAAATCTGTCACTATCGCACACTAACCTTACCCAGACCCTAACCCTAACTCACTGAACCTGCCCCTAACCTTAAAGTCTGTCACTATCGCACACTTACCTTACCCACACCCTGACCCTAACATCCGTCACTATCAGACACTTACCTTAACATGTCAGTGTTCTCAGCATCGGGATTTTCAATCGCCGGTCATCTGCATTGTCGATCTTCCGGTGTCGGTTATCTTGTTGTCGATATTGTCAGCGTTCTGTGTTTTCAGGTAGACCCATATATATATATATATATATATATATATATATATATATATATTTGTAGAGAGAGAGAGATTTATATTTCTACACACAGATAGATACATATAAATATATACAGATACAGACATAGATACAGATATAGCTATATCTGTGTATGTATGTACATATGTATACATTATTGTGGCATGCTGGCGACAGGTTCTAGGTTCCTAGACATTAGATCAAGACAAGGTTGCAAGAGGGAGTCTCAGAAAAGTATGTGTGCTCTGAAGGAAGTAGGTCTATCTGGAAGTTGAGAGAAACAGAAGTGTGATGCTCTAAGAAGATGTTTTGGACTGTACAAGAAATGGTGTGGGAATTGTGGTGAGGAAGAGTTTTCTGAAGACAGTGACAAACATCATCAGATTTAGTGATACATTCATTAGATTCCAGTGTAAATATGGGGCAGTATTCATATTTTCAGACTGTGCCCCACAGCAGGGTTGTGATAGTGATGAATACATCACATTCAGGCAGCATTTGCAGAACCTACTAGATAAAGTAGGATGACATGAGCTGGTATTGATAATGGGAGACCTGAATGCTCATATTGGGAAAGCCAGAACAGGTTATGAGGACTGGCTCAGTCCAGATAGCTGGAGGAACAGGAATAAAGGAGAGGCCATTCTAAACTTCTGTCTGGCAGATGGCTTCATGGTGGCCAACACATTGTTCATCAAGAGAGAAACACAAGATCATATAAAAAATGGACAGCTTGCAATTCAAGTAGACTTCTTCCTAGTAAGGAAAGGGCAGTGAGATATAATCAAGGATGAAGCAGTCATCCCACAGCATATACCACTATGGCCACAATCAGCTGCAAGCATTGGTCAGAGAAGACTCTAAGTTACACAGACACTAGACTGAAGACCTGGAAGTTAACTAGAGTGAAAGCACATAACTTCAGGAAATACTCTGGACTTTAGCACCACAAAAATAAGAGAAAATAGGAGGAGTTACAGAAGAATAGCAATGCCTCAAAACAGCATTTGTGCGGACTATAGAACAGATTTGCTGCCAAGCCAGGTATGGAAATAAGGTATACAGTGAAGGCTGGTGGTGGAATGCATAAATCCAAGAAGTTAAATAAAGCAAGAAGGATTGTAGGAAAAAGTGGGAGATAGAAAAGGCAGCCAGGGCTAAGAAAGAATAATAGTTGACTAACAAAGAGGATAAGAGAGGAGTTGCAACAGTGGCAAACAGGGCATCAGAGGCACCCTACCAGCTTATGAAAACTGACTCAGCAGATGGCAGAAAGAAACTCTATCTGGTTGCAATGTGAAGACAGAAAGATCAAGAAGATAGTCAAACATCAAATTTTGGCAATAACATGCTCACCAGTCCACAGGACATCAAAGGCATATGGAAGGAATATTCCCAGCAACTTCTGATTGAAGAAAACTTTACAGAATCAGTAGTTCCCCAGGCGCAGCCCATGATAAAAAAAGAAGAGCTCACCCTAGCAGAAGTAAGCATAGCACTAAGGCAATAAAGTCAGGAAAACCAGCAGGTTCAGATGCGGTCAAAGCAGATATGATCAAGATTTTGAGTGAATAAAAAAAAGATGTTGGGTGAGTTAGAGAAGAAATGGCTCCAGTGAGTACTCACAGCAGTATGGAGAGAAAGGTGTATCCCAGATGACTGGAGAATAAGCATTCTAATTCCAGTGTATAAGAACAAAAGGGACATTTACAACTGTGGGCAGTATAGTGGTATCAAACCCCTGTCACAATGTGTGAATATTATGGAAACAATCACTGATAAACAGAAACAAAGAACAGTAGCAAGTAAGATGGGAGATGGGCAATTCCAATTCAAATCAGAATGCAGAACAACTGACCCAATGTTTACTCTGAAATAGATAGTTTAGGATAAGCTAGAGATGGGGAAGAGTCCATCTGGGCATTTGTAGACTTAGACAGCATATGGCAAGGTCCCATGAAAGCTGATTTGGGCATTCCTGTGATAGTTCTAAGTCCCTGAAACATTGGTTAAATTAGTGCAGGCAATGTATAAGGATCAAATGTCACAAGTACAAACAGTGTTCATACTCATATATAACTTCCCAACGGAGAAGGGTATGCATCAGGGTTCACCTCTGAGCACACTGCTGTTCATGCTGATGATGGACAACATTAGCAAAATGGTGGGATGGGGCAAACCAAGAAAGCTACTATATGCGGATAATGTGGCACTACAAGTAGACTCTCAGAATAAAATTCAGCAAATGATAAGGAAATTGAATACAAAACTGAAGGCACATGAGATGAAACTGAGTACATTTGAGACAGTTACCATGGCAGCAAACTGAGGGAAAAAGAAAAAAAAAAATTGAGATAGAAGGGAAATAGTGGAACAGGTTAACTGCTTCAGGTATCTGGTGGGGTGGATGAGGAGAAGGGAAGTCTGAATGAGAAGGTCAAACCTAGAAACAGAGAGGCTGCCAAATGGCACAGAGCTTCAGGGTAGTGTGTGCCAGAAGAATGCCAACTAAGCTGAAAAGTAAGATGTAGAAAACAGTGGTATGACCAGTACAGAAACCTGGAGAGCATACCTCTCAACTGTCCAGATTTTCGCAGAATGTCCAGATTTTTGCATTATATTTTTGGTCTAGTCTTCATAATATTTGTGGTTTTCTGGCAAATCATTGAGGATTGAGGTAACTAAATAATGAAATACATGTGATTTTCAGAATTTAGATAATTCAGAAATAACAATGATTCAAAACCTCTTATAGTAGCAACTTTCTAAGTTTATAGGCGGTATCCTTAAAATCCATCCCTATTTTTGTCCATTGTCCCCTCTTTATTTCTGTCTTTGTCCAGATATCTTGCAATGAGAGGTTGAGAGGTATGCTGGATAGTGAAGGCAGAACAGTTGAGGAAGCTAGAGGTGATGGAGATGAAAAGCTTGAGACAGGTTATAGGATGCACAATGTGGGACAGATAAAGAAATGAGAACTTCAGAGCAAAAGCAACAGTAGCTCCAATTGCAGAGAAGGTCAAAGAGAACAGACCAAGGTGGTGCAGACACATGTAGGAAAGCAGAAGGCAAAATGTTGGAGAAGATTTGGGAGAGAGAGGAAAAAGGTAAGAGGAAACAAGGGCATCCAGCAAAGAGATGGGTGGATTGTATGAAGAAGACCTGTGACAGGCATTACTGTGAACAAGGTAGATATTAATTTAAGAGAAATAGCAACAGATGACACAACACCCAACCCCATGTAGTGATTAGTTAAAAGATTAGTTAAAAGGGGTTGATTATGATGATGATGATGATGGTGAATCTATGTGGCTTTTTTCCATTAAAATCTGGCATGTTTTCCTAATATAGTCTGTGTGGCTATAGATATAAAAATTCAAAGGGAGATATTCTAGGGTGATTCTTTGTCACCCTTGCAGTTTTGTCTTGCCCTTAACCCACTAAGCTGTTTACTTAACAGATTAGGCTATGGCTGCAATTTAACTTCCAAAGATATTGACCTTTTGTGGATGACTTAAAATATAATTCATCAGATGAGGAGTGGAAGCCACAACTACAATTGGTAAAACTTTTTCAGATGATATAAGAATGATATTTGGGCTTGATAGCTGCCTGACTTCAGACATTATTTGTTTATTTATCTATTCATTATTTATTGACATTTGAAGACTGGGAAAGTCCAACTGGGTAGAGGCCCATTTTCAGCAGAGGCCCAGGGAGAAAAGGTCCACATTTTTAAAAGCATTTTAAGGGCAATAATTGTACAATCCTTAAAAATAAAACAAAAACATCTACAGTTTAAATAATTATAACAAATTAGTGGTAATATAAAAATACTGGTTAAGAATTGATACAAGTTATATGACAATCATTTTAATATTTATAGACATTTTAGACAGTTTGCAGAGAAATTAAAGGCAGGTCAGTCTAATACAAACAGGAGTCATGATATAAAGTGAGGGAAAACCAGGCTTATGCTATATTCAGAGAGAAAGTCAGGGAACAGAATTTGATAGCAGTAAGGAAGTAAGTGAAGAAGGGAGAGTAAGGATATATAAGGAATGAAAAGGTACTTGTTCACATTTAGGGATATAGTTTATCTTGGTTTTGAGCGAGAACAGAGGCAGCAGCTTTTTAGCTAGGAAGTCTTTCAGAGAGGTTTTGAAAGATGGGAGGGAAAGTGTTGACCTGATGGATGCAGGTAAGGAGTTCCGGACCTTAGCAACCTTGTATGAGTACAGCAGGCAATACCCAGCAGATATGATAGGTTTGCAGAGAGACAGGAGTTTTTGGTCAATGGATCACAATGACCGACTAGAGCAATGAGGAATAAGGATACACAGATAGTTCCAGTTGTAGTAGGATCAAATGGCTAATAAAAAAGAATCTTCAAACATATCTAAATATGCTACCAATAAAAGTAATCCCTTATGTGCTGCAAAAAAAGAGGCAATTCATTACAACAAAGTGCCAGAGGTAGTAAAAACAAGAATATCATTTTAATACATGCAGGCACTGCAAGGTAACAGTAATGATCCTACTAAATGTCCATCATATAATACAGGATGTACGCATCAGCAGTAACACATCTATGACTTCTAATGAGTTCTATAAATGCTTAGGCTTTTACATGCCTTGATGGGAATAGACTCCATTCCCAAGTTAGGGAATAATTAAAGTTCATGAAATCAGCTTCACATCAGTCTTTGACATCTGATATGAGTGGTCTTCTCAGTAACCACAGTTTACTCAGAATTGCCTCTTTTTGCAGTATGTAACATTGTCTGTATCTTCTACCTTTTCTATCGATTTTTATGAACCATCTAATAAGTAATTCACTATCTTGGGTTGCTAATATTAAACTTTCACCTTTTGTGTGGTTTAAATTCACCTCATCTAAGTCATTTCATGACATCTCTTGGTCAACATGCAGCTGTGCCAGCAGATATCTATATTTCTTGCTATATTTGTTCTCTTTATGTTTATCTTTTCTTTTTTCCTGACCTGTTCTTTGTATTCTTTCTTTTTTTTAACTTTCTGTTGCCTCCTGTTTTATCCACATTTGGTTGAATTTCCATGTCTGCTTTTTTCCTAAAGGCTTCTGCTAACCTAACAAAGAGTTCATCTTAGGCTTATTTTGTTCATGTTTTAGAACTTTCAGTATGTTTGGATCTGATGATGTCAGTAAATACATATGCAATCCCGCATTCACTGACCTATATGTGTAGTCAATTTCAAGGAAGCCCAGACCTACTTCAGTTAGAGGAATATATATATAATCTTGGTGGTGTCCCAGCTATTGCTGTTTTCTTTCCTAGCTCCCTGTAGAATTTATTTGGGTCATCACTAAACTGTTTTGTATCCTTTCTTCTATTTCTCAGTGTATCTACTAAAATTTTCCCCCTTCTTATATGGTTTCAATTTCCTCCACATACTTCATTCCATCAAGGAAATTCACCAAAAACTCTACTTCCGCCATAGGGCTAAACACTACCTGGCAGATCAAGCAAGGTTTACCTTAGCAGCAACATACCTGCTTCCTTCTCTGTTATATGCTTCATTACAAATATCAACACTAGGTATAAAACTACACTAGCCTCCTACTATTACAAAATATCTAAATTTGGAACCAACCAACCTTATAAAATACACCACTGCCTTGCATTAAAACAAACTGTCTTGAACTTCTAAACCAATTGACATACTCACAACTAATCATTGCCCACAACCTATTGTACTTTCCAGACAAATGCCCACATTACAAAATACTATACTGTACTATTCACCCACTAGAGACCTTCTAGCAATAAACTTTTATTATGTATCAGTAAGACATTCTACACTGCTGAAAACTCTCTCTGCTCTTATTATATGTCAAAACTTTGGAAAGAAATCCCCACACAGTTAAATCAGATAGAAAACTTAAAACAGTTTCAAAACTTTGCTTAAATACCACCTATGCCAAAGATGACTATGTTCTTCCTGCTCACCTGGCTAGCTTTACTCAGATTACTTTTCTCCAACACTTAGAGTCACGTTGCTTCCCAATCTTTTTGTAGCCTATCTCTTCTCTTCATACTGCACTTATTTCCTAAACTGTCACTTTTTCTCCTTCTCCTACACTCCACCACTAACTCCAATTCTTCCTCTGTCCATTTATCTTCCTGCTCATTTCCATAACTTCTCCTTTCATATCTCTCATCATTTTTAAGCTACATGCTACGTCTGTCTGTAAATTATTACTAAATTCAAAAACACCCCGGCTCAATCCTTTCCCTGTAGCCATCATGCTACAAATACATTAATTGTTACTGCATGTTATTTCTCTAGTCAATAATTAGCCAATTTATGTTAATTTCTCTTGTTTTTTTTTTTTGTGTTAAAATGTCATGTTCATGTAAGAAATATTTAATAGTATTTAAAAAGTCCTGTAAATAACTTCATGTATAGTTGCTTTTACCCTGCAATTATAAATGTACATCATATGTAACTTAAATGTGAAGCTTTATCTCCTTGGGCCTCTGCTGAAAATGGGTTTTGCCTTCTCAGACCTTTCCCAGTAAACAAAGACAAATAAACAAATAAACTCAAATCCTGATCTGTTTTGATGATAAACGTTTGTTTTACTCATTCACTTTTTTAATTTTTTAGGCTGATTTCCTTTTCTGCATTCTTTCAGTAATGATACTTCTTTTCTTAATTGTCTAACAAGTGTTTCTAGACTGTGCTTCCATGGTGGTGATCTATCTGCCCCTCATCTTCCTTTACTATTTTATCCTTTCTTGGTAATATCTTGGGGCAGGATTCATGATGGCTTGCACAGAGTCTAAGAGCCGTTTAAGACTCCATGCAGCCATCGCGATCCAACAGCCCGAAATCCCGTGTAAGAGAAAGCTAAAACGACTCTTACACGGGCAGGGCGTGGATATGCTAATCACCCCACTTGCAGCCGAAAGGCATGCAAATGAGGTAGATTAGCAATCCACGAAGCTGAAACCAGCACGTGTAAGAGTCGTGTTAGTTGTAGAAATGTACTCAGTTGACAACTGAGTATGTTACTGCAAATAACACAACGGAGCCATGACAGCTCCAAATAAACTGTGCAAATGTTACAGACAGCATGCCAATGGCCAAATATGTGGCCATTAGCATGGTAAACTGATGCAAACATGAAAAATTTTTTTTTTTTTTTCGGAGATCGGCGATGTTTAAACGCAGCGCAGCCCCACGCAAACGGGCTGCGCTATATAAAACTGAAAAATGAAGGTTAGAAACCCACAAATGTGGGTTTTATGTAATGCATGGATTTGCAATGCTGGGACTAGCAGACCAAAAACAACATGGCCACCGTCTAGAGGTTGCTAAGGGGGAAGCTGAGTGTAAGACGTAATTAAGCATTAGTAGGCAATCCTATGTAAATGAATGGTAGGATAGTGAATCACACTGTCACATAGCAAATGAGCACAGTCCGTGTAGTGTAAGAGTTAGATAAGGGGGAGTAACAGAGTAGGAGATAGGTGACATCACAGGGGGGGAATGTCAGAAAGAAAGTAAGCTCATTGGAGCTAAGTGGTATGTGAAACATATCAATCACACAGCAGAAAAAGAGGAGTGTCAACAGATAAGCATGGGAAAGTCAAGAAATGGAAGGTGTACACTGTGGCCAACACCAAAGTTTCTTGCTGTGCGTGCATGCGATGTGCGCTGGGAGGCGCGAGTAAGACAGAGTGCGCACGTGTAAGGCAGATTAAGCATGTAGGAGCCTGTTTAAAGATCTGTAGACCTGTTTGCGCTGGTGTGCATGCGTTTTAACCTGAATAAGCAGATTCTAGTCCGTATAAGCATGTGTGCGTGCGTGGTAGCCACTGTGAGCGTGTTTTCGCTGGTATGCGCGCTGCTCCCCCTGAGGAAACAGAGAGGAAAAGGAAGCAGAAGAAATAGTAGGAAACTAGCAGGGAATACCTGTAGAGGTAGCAGGAGAAAACAATTAGAAGCAGGCAATTACACAGGCAGAATACAAGCCTAGCCCAGCACTTAAAACACTGCAAACAGCATTGCAGTATGTTTCTCCCAAGAGATACTGCAAGACAGGAGTAAGCTAGTAGAAGTGAAAACTGAATAATCTGCATTCAGACCAAACATGCTAGGGGCTGCCATAGCTGTCATAAGGAGACATAGCAGACTTGCTGAGGGTGTTGACAATAGAAATGCTGCCAGACAACCCACAGTGAGGAGACAGAGAAGAATGTACAGGCCCAGGGTCACCTACCAGGGGTTACATGAGCTGGAGATAGTGGAGCACTATAGAGTGGACAGAGACCTCCTGCAGCAAATTGTTGAGCTGTGCAGGCCACGCCTCACACACAGAACCAACAGAGGGGAACCCATCCCAGTGGAAACCAAGGTATGTGTTGGCCTAAGAATACTAGCAACAGGTACCTTCCAGAGACCAACTGGTGATATGATGGGGATATCACAGGCATCAGCCTCCAGGGTACTGCACCAGTTCCTGGATGCCATGTCAGCACATGTCGGTGATCATGTATATTTCCCCAATGCCCATGAGGTATTGGCCAGTAATATGAGTCTCTTCCAGCAAATAGCGGAATACCTTGAGGTAGTGGGTGCAATAGACTGCACTCACATATGCATCAAAGCACCAGCCGGTGAGCAGGGTAGGGCCTACATTAACTGCAAGGGCTTCCCCTCCATCAACTGCCAGGTCATGTGTGATGCCCAGGGCATAATAATGAATGTGTGTGCTGGCTGCCCTGGGAGCTACCATGATTCCCATATCTGGCATTTGACGCAGCTGTACCAGACATTTGCCAATGGGGACATCCCACATGGACACCTAGTGGGGGATGCAGGTTATGCACTGGAGCCGTGGCTGATGACACCCATCACAAACGCACACACACCTGAACAGGAATGCCATAATGAGGCACATGCACAAACACGTAATGTAATAGAGTGCGTGTTTGGGCTGCTCAAGTCATGGTTCCAGTGTCTGGACACATCTGGTGGAGCTTTGCAGTACTCACCAACTACATGTACCCAAATTGTCATGGTATGTGCTATGCTACATAATATGATCCTGCAAAAACAGCTGCAGCAGGACCAGCATAGGGCCAGGCCAAACAGCCCCCCACCATTGTCAAGGCCATCACAGGCAGAGCATGACTTGGAGGAGGAACAACCTGAGCCTGCCCCAGTAGGCAGAAGGAGGTGTGCCCAGTATGCCCTGGCCCTGGCAAAGAGGCAATGCATAGCACATACACTGGCTCAGTAGGAACCCTGGGAATGATACCCCTTTCTGACTCACTCATATAGTAACAGGGATGCCTAACTTGACATAACCTGCTCTCAAACATACACAGGGAGTGTAGTATGTGCATCCGACAGAGGCAGCCCTGTAGCACCACCTGGAGCTTGATTGCCATGTGTTAAGCAATGTAACATCATCTAGTATATGCAAACATGAAGACCCAACCTAACATCTCACCCTCACCAAGCATGATGCCACACTATGAAGACAACAAGATCAAGTACAATAATTGGCTGAGGTATTGCTGTTAGCAAGGGGGAACACATGGCTGACAGCCTGGGCTGACATGCCGAGCAAGACATGATGCCCCACCTGCTAGGGATGGCATGCACCCAGCACACCTGGCTGTGTAGATACTGGCAAAGGCTGCTGTTACCCCCACTGTGCCTGGAATAGGTAAGTCTGGAAACACAAACCCACCAACATAGGTAGCACAAGGGATAATAACCTGGACGTAATGCTACCCAATGCCAGAAGTCTAACCTGCAAGGTGCATGCAGACCAAACCCACCACAGCATGGAGAATGGTAATATGTGTCCTGTAACAGAAACCTGGGCAAGGCCCAGAAGAGCACCCTAATACTATCAGGTTATGCCTCATACCATGCTCTACAGCTCCAAAACATGGAACACAAGACTATAGGAGTGTGGCTACCAGTAATTATCAAGAATAATCACACCCCCAGGTTGGTACCACAGCAAGAAGCAGCATGGACTATCCACGGGCGAGAAACACTGTCTCAAACTGTGTACCTGTTTGAAGCCTGCTACAGACCCCACACACAAACCCAGGTACCCCAGCCAGCCTTCCTGAAGACACATCAGAGTATGAATGTCCCAACAAATACCAAACAAGGCACACACAAAGTATGACATAGGTGGCAATCCATTATGTATGGAAGAAGTAGTCATGGACCTAGAGACACAAGTGGACGATAACCTGTCATGTGACACACACATTGCCAAGGTGGCCAGGAAGACCTGCTATATTGCCAACCTTAATATGAAAGGATGCACATGTAGAGCTACAGAGGTCACTGTGCCCCATACCCTTCCCTTATCAGGCCCATACGTGACAACTATGCCCCAGTTCGCATGTACCTTACCTTACACATGCAGCAGTCAGAAAGACCCCAAATGTACCCCACCAACAGGATAAAGGGTCCAAACATTGGACATCTGCAGCCTGGCTGAAGAAACCACAGCCCAATTCAGAAGCATACTGCACAGTCAGAGGTGATGTATGCCTGATGTACAAGGCCATGCCCAATCCAGAATGAATGGACATGCTCCACTGCAGAAACCCCAAATCCAGCAGACACACCACAGTGAGATATCTGAACCTCTACACATAGATTAATAGGGTGTGCTGGAGGGACAGATCCATAACCCAGAGGCTCAGGACACTCTGGAACAGAATCCCAGTCCATGATAGGCTGAGCTCCACACCCAAACTCAACAAGAGAAATCCATTGAAGTGCATGGGAGATAGCAGGTGTACACTGGGGGCCATCCCTGTGTCACATCTAGGAAAGTAAACCCTACGTGGGCATAATATGCACATTGCAAGGGGTGTTGAGACTCACACACAGTCTGTCTGTGCTCAAACAAGGCCAGAGCAGATAGCCTAGTATGAACCTATGAACCTATGATGATACAAATTGTGCAGGACACAAAGGATTATTACACAGCTGTCCTACCTGATGGTAGGAACCATGGTGATAATCCACAGATATGCTCTGCAGCACTCTAATATCACAAACAATACACCAAACCCACACACATTGCCAACATCCTACCTAACAGATTCTTTGCAAACTCCCCACCAGCACCTAACTGCCAAATATCTATCCCAGGAGAGTGCTGGCCCCTGACATTGCAGATGCTGAGGTAACAGCCAGCATCCACAAAGCACAGCACACAGCATCAATGGTACCAGATGGTGTCCTGGGTTGTGTCCAACAAGTACTGTAAGAAGAATGGAACAGCAAATAGCATTACTGTGCACTATCAGTCCTACCACAGGATATGTACCCAAAGAGCGGTGTACAGCAACAGTGGTCCCACACCATAAAGGGGGTGCTTGAATGGATACTGCAAACTATCACCCCTCAACCCTGAATATCTAGGTTGGCAAAGTAATGTAGAGGATGATCATGGATCCCATGAATAATGAGATTGGGTACCTACAGACATTGGACCCTACCCAGTGTGGCTGTCATAGGGCAGATCCTGACCTGTACACATGTCTGACTCATGTGAAACATGCACCAAGCCCAGTGATGTGGGGAATGTTGATCACACAGCCTATCTGGACCTTGCTAAACCCTTCCATACAATACCCTAGTTGGCGGTACAGATAAGCTCACCAGCCTAACTATAAACCCCTATGCAAGTAGATGGGTTGCAAACCAGCTCAAGGACAGAACTGACCTGGCAGACATGCTGTAGCCATGGCAGACTGCAAACCAGGTACAACTGGCATCCCACAAGGCATGGTCCTGGGATCCCTCTCGTATGCTATATATGTCACATAGGTACAGGCCAACATGGAAGGACTCAGTCTGAACAGGTTTGCAGAGGACGACAAACTGGCCACCATATCGGACCCTCCAGCTGACACAAGCAACCTACAAAAGGAACACATAGAAACACACAAGTGGTGCCACAGCCATGTCAACAAGCTAAATGCAGAATAGGGTATAGTCAACCCCTGTGGAAACACAGTACATGGCCAGAAATTACCACAGAGGTGTTAACCCAGTAAGTACATCAGGAGCAATAAGAGACCTGGGGACACAAGGTGATAGATATCCTGCATGTGACAACCATGTGTCTGTAGTGGTTACAGAAACATACCATATACCCACCTAATCATGAAGGTAAGCACAGCTTGGTTAGGGTAGGTCAATGTGCCTCTCCAGTCATCCATCAGCAGCCTCACAATTGTGTACAATGGCCCTTCAGGGATGTACCGTAGCAGACACCTGCAGCAACTGGAATGACCACACAAATACCCCACCAGGAGGATCACAGAGCTGTAACAGATGCCATGTGTTGCCTGAGTAAAGTAACTGCAGCTCCACACAGTGCCATACTGCCTGGCTGGAGGTGAACTGTGCCTGATGTATAGAGCCATGACCAACCTGGTATCAATGGACATTTGGCACCATGTAAACACTGAATGCTGGTGACCTATGCAGCTGACAGGCCTGAACCCCAGCACAGACATAAACAGGACATGCTGTACTGATTGGTCCACAACCCAGAAGCTCACTCCACTCTTGACTAAACTCCCACTACAGGATATCCAGGGAGTCCCTCAGTGACTGTCATCCAGAGGAATCATGATGACTGGATGGGAGATGGCAGGTGTACCCTGGATATCACCTGTATGTCATGGGTAGACAGAGGCACAGCACACTAACCGTGACATATGTCATGGCAAACACCAGTAAATGTGTGTTGAAGGACAAACACTCTCTGACTAGCATTACAAATGGACTAGGGCACATGGCCATTGTTTGTCACTGTCCACACAAGTTGTGGAATACATTAACAATGTTGGACAATCATGTACTAAGCTGTCCATATCTGAACAAAATGCAACATGGTCATATCTGCACAACTGGCCCTCAACCAGTCTGGTGTGCTCACTATAAACATTACAAGCAGTGATAGGACTGAAACCGATTATACTGTCCACCACAGTGAAAGTTTTGCACCAGTACACTATACAACAATACAACTGTTTGGTCAGCAGGAAAGGATGATGACAACTGTATGCAAACTATCCCATGGCAACCCTGCAGGCACAGCATAATGCCTGTTAGGTTCAGACACACAGCAGTTGGGCAGTAAGAACACAACCTGATGTCCAACACTCAACTGTACATGTGATATATAGATGGCGTCCACACACAAACAGAAATGTGGTGGTCCACAGATCCAAACATAAGGAAAGGTCACACTGGGCATGCTCGCACACTTAGATAAATGAGATGTGGCAGTCAAGAAGCCATACAAACTGTGAACTGGGCATGCTCACACACTTAGGCCATGTCACAGTTCAGCAGTTGCACACACATATCTGGCATTTCTATGTGTTAACACAGGAACCTCCCACAATACAGACATCTGCCCAGTGCACACAGTGAAGTTACAACAGAGACATAAGTAAAGTACTGGATCCCACTCATATGCAAACATCTCCCACAGTACACATGTTGTTTATAGAGATAGGGAAGGCTATGGCAATAAAGACCCACAAACAGTATATGAGCAACAGATACGTGCATCTGACAGGTAAACATATGGCCGTAGAGTGCAATACCTGACTGTTGTCCCTAGGGAATACAGAAGGCTATCCACAGTGTATTTGGCATCTGCCTCCACAGTACAGTAGGCCACTGTGCCTGTGCAAAGTTAATGCATAGATATGCTCTCCCCTTACTGATGGATAGTAACAGATGTACATACCTCTTCATCCATAATGATGTCAGCACACTATACATATGTCAGGAGCAGAAATTATACCCAGTAATGTGAATAGCGCGCTCCGCTACTGCATCTCTAACAAGTGTCATAACATAGTTAGGTAGGGGTTTGAATCCTGCAAGTGCCCAGTGTGTGTGTGACTGTGTATGGGGGAGTAGTGTGTGCAATTCCATGTGTATGAGAAATGTCCCTTTTGGCAACTATTACTACACAAAACATGCTGCATATTCCACTGTCTAAACACTGATGATGTCAGCACCCTATAAGTACAGCAGGAGAAAGCAATCCCCCCAGTAATGCAAATAGCACACTCTGCTAATGCATCTCTCACTAGTGTCATAACATAGTTAGGTAGGGGTTTGAATCCTGCAAGTGCCCAGTGTGTGTGTGACTGTGTATGGGGGAGTAGTGTGTGCAATTCCATGTGTATGAGAAATGTCCCTTTTGGCAACTATTACTACACAAAACATGCTGCATATTCCACTGTCTAAACACTGATGATGTCAGCACCCTATAAGTACAGCAGGAGAAAGCAATCCCCCCAGTAATGCAAACAGCGCGCTCTGCTAATGTGTCTCTCACTAGTGTCATAACATAGTTAGGTAGGGGTTTGAATCCTGCAAGTGCCCAGTGTGTGTGTGACTGTGTATGGGGAGTAGTGTGTGCAATTCCATGTGTATGAGAAATGTCCCTTTTGGCAACTATTACTACACAAAACATGCTGCATATTCCACTGTCTAAACACTGATGATGTCAGCACCCTATAAGTACAGCAGGAAAAAGCAATCCCCCTAGTAATGCAAATAGCACACTCTGCTAATGCGTCTCTCACTAGTGATCTAACATAGTTAGGTAGGGGTTTGTATCCTACACATGCCATGTGTAATTTTGTCACACAGTTTGTCCATGTGTGGGGTGTTGTTCCCAATATTGCACAACATACATTATATCAGTAATGTCAATGCACACATGATGTATGTGTGTGCCACCTACACATATGTACCTGTGAACTGCAAGAGTTCCCATGTCCGAAGCCTGCCTCATGTGAATACATGGAATATGCATCAGACAACTGTATGACTGGGGTGTTCTGTGCAGGGGCTGCATGTGGTATGTGACTATACAGTGTGGGTTGTAGATGGTGTCATCCCACCAGTGAGGGATACATGATTGGTCTGGAGCATATAGTCCACATGTTGGTGATGAACAGGTGCAGCATGTTGTCACCACTTGTGGGAGTGGTAACAAGTTGTTCCATAGCAATGCAGGGAATGAATGATAAGACACCTTCAGATAGGGTCTTGCAGCTAGAATAATGCTCACACTGTATGTTTGGGTAGTTGCAGTACAACCATATAATGGTGTGTGTAGAGACCGTCATATTCCCAGTGTTGTCAGGAAGGCCAAGTGGGTTTCCTGGGTATGGGAGTGTGGTGTGTGCCAGGCTATGAACCTGAAGGCAGTCTAACCCACTGTGTGTTGCACATGGAGAGGCTCTGATGCTTTGTGCAGTGCCACCAACCTGGGGGTGTGTGTATCTGAGGTGCCTTTGGATACATCCCCCCTGTTCTGTTTTGGTGCATGTGTAGGGGATGACAAGCATGGTATCAGGAATGACCTGGCACTGATGGTGTGCACCTGGGAGCCTTGTACCAGGAGTCTGTTACTGCATGGATATTGCTGTACCCCATGCTAAGGACAGTTTCCACTGCATGCATCTTGAGGTTTACACTGCTGCTGTTGAGTAGCATTGCTATTAGTGTCCCATCCCGTGTGATACCTGTGTAGGTGGCTATGTAATGTCAGCCTTGCATACAAAGGCAGTATGTGTGTAGCAACAGCCTCTGCCAATATACAATGGCCCATGGGTGACAGGTGCAAGCTGTCCCAAGCAAAGCAATGTGGCATGTCCAGCATGTAATCCCACACTGACAGGCATTGGATCCCCTTTGGATGTCACTGAAAGATACGTTAAGTGCAGAAACCGATGATCCTGTCTACATATTGTGGCAGCATTCATGGTGAGGGTGAGATGCTACCCAAAGCCAGGGTCATACCAGCCTGTGCCACAACCTCAGAGAGCCCCTCCATGTCCCCTAACATGTAGTCCAGGGAGGTGCATCAGAGGTCATACACACTGGCACAGACAATGACTGAGTCATACTGCTACATGCCTTGGAGTGACTGCTTTGCTTGTGTTATGTGGTGGATCATAGTGCCCGACGGGCAGCTCAGCATGACCATCACCTTGTTCAGCCTGGGAGCAGGACCACTGTGTACGTGTCAATAGAGGTACCTCATACAACCGTAGCAGGTGTGTTGTCTAGCCGTATGGCCTGACACTGTTTGGCACACAGGCTTTGTGAGCTATGTGTTGCATGTGCTCTGCTCTGGTGTAATGTTTGCTTGTGTGTCTGCTTTGCAGGTGTCAGCTGCTCAGGCAGGATGCTATTCTGAGAGCCCAATAATGTACCTGTGTGTGTCTGTGTTTGGATTGTGGTTGTGGCAGGTCTATGGGAGACTGGTACTGTATTCACTGTAGTATCCCACTCCACCTGACAGGGAATGCCAGTGCTGTGTAAACAGAGCTTAGCCCCCAGTTTGGCTATGTGGTTGCATCTCTCACATGTGTTGTACATGTATGGGAAGGGAGAGGGTTGTCTGTGTACATGAGGCAGCTGTAACATTGCCACATGACTCACAGATTCACCAACTGGACCTGAGAGTAGATCGACAGGTGACCTTTGCACATGCTACCATAGCATTGTGACTCCCATACTAAGTAACGACACATAGGGCCAATGGGGAACAAGGTACTCAAGGTGACTATGTGAGGGTGTAGTGCTCCTGAATTGTCAGTGCTGGCATATATGAATGCTGTCTTGAGCAAATGTGAGGTAAGTCATATGCAATGTGTTACAGGCAAGCTACATGCAAACAGGACAAACAGTGATGTTCTGTCAAGTGACACATGGACATCAGTACAGTAAGCAACACAGATGTCACTAGGGATCCACAGAGGCACTGTATATCTGCACTGCAGGTGGAATCAGTGTTTCAGGAACATAACAGGCAAACATGCATACAAACAAAGCTACAGTCAGCAGGCCTGTATGTAGACTATGCTACAACAAACAAGGTGTACGACTTCCAGTATGTAACAGTGCATATATGCAGGCACTCTAAGCCAGTACCCAGACATTCCCAGGTCAGACGGGCTGGGTCCAGCCGCAACCCCTACAAGTGTATAGACCACGTACCTTTGTAATGTTGAATAACTGGCCTGATACCCAAGTGCTCATACCTGTAATAATACACATGTCAAATAACAGACACTGAGCCCTCACTCAGCAGTTCCAGACGTAGTATGATGTATGCTACCTGTCCTGGCACCACAGTATCCTTGACATGTATGGACACTCTCCCTCCTGTCATAGTTAGTTCTGTGTTTTGGTGCTGTTATGCATGGTATGAGGTGTGACCTTGTAGTGCTAGTGTGCTCTTGTGAGCCCTGAACCTGTTGTGTAGTACTGCACAGATATCAACATCCTGAAACATCTGCATTGCAGAGTCAAGTGTGGACAGCATGCAACTCGCAGTTGACATGGCCATCATTGAGTATCAATATGTACATTGTTGTATCCCCTGTGCTACCTATGTAGGTGGCCATCCCTTCACAGCCTCACCACCAGTATGCAAAGATGTGCAGACAGAACACTGTGGTAATTAGTATGGGTGTACAAAACAATACAATGACATTCATACTGTAACTGCATCAGGCATGCTGGTATATACCCACAATGCTATAATTACACTGTACTGTTGTCAACATCATACTATTACAATACGTCTATGTAGTCACCCTGTGCATCAGCACCATGTTAACCTGTTCCTGCACCGATGTTACAGATTGCAGGAGGTGGCACAGTTTCATCATATGCACAGGGTGTGTACCTGGTATGCCTGAGTCTGCCACTGATACAACCAATTGACATGTCTGTGTGTGTGTGTTGGTGAGGGACAGCAGTACAAGATGGGGCAATGTTGATGCAGTGTGTGCATGTATGCGGTAGCCCTAGGTGTTATCACTTTGCATGTGTGTATGAATGCACACAGTCCCACCTCATGGCTGCCATATACAGGTGTTTGTGGACAGCCACAGACTGTACCTGCCAGGACATACAGATCACTGTCTGTGGCCACGGACATGGTACCTGTGCCTGGCAGGGGTGCTACGGACCATATCAGGTACCAAGCCAGACTGGGTACTGTCATCAGAAGCAGGTGTTCGTTGACTGGAGACAGGTCCCTGTTGGGACTGTCCAGCGCCATGTGCACGTGGTCTCCTGGGGTGGTCCGATGACAGCACAGACCCAGCATTGCTGGGGCTGCTGCTGGCACTATGTGAGCAGCCGTGGCCCTGTTGTCATCCGCGACGGCTGCCAGCTGCTGCTGTTGCTGGCATACGGCCACGTCGATGCCTCAACCATCCACCATTGCCCTGGCTCATGGACATATAGTTGTGGAACAGATCTAATGTGTCCCCCCAACGTCTGTCAATGACCTCGGTGAAGTTGCGGATGGCAGCCGCAACATCACGCATACTGTCACTCATGGCTGTGCGACATGCTCTCAGCTCCCTCAGACCCTGTCTGGTGTACCATTCCATACGTGACTGTGCCTGCATTACAGCCCGAAACATAGCTGGGGTTGAAAGACCTCTGTGGGCACGTCTGACAGGGGCATGCCACGGATGCTCCCACGAGAACCCATGGACGTCTGCCTGTGTGGTACCGTGTCAGGGCCCTGGCCATGGCTGCAGTGTGGGGATGCATGTGCCACCGGTACCACATTACCCTGGTCAATGCCCACTGTATCCTGTCCATCACCTAGGGACATTGGTGACAAAGGATGTATTGGCAGGATGACTGTGCGCATTGATGGGGTCGACAGCTGTGTAGTGTCAATTGGCTGACCAATGACGGACCCTGGCACACCTACCTGTGCCATTACACAGGTATCATCATCACTATCCACAGCAGCTGATTCAGGTTCCCTGCTGCATGACACCAGAGCAGCACCAGAACCTGTGGGAGTAAGACAGGAAACACAGTTTACAATGTGTACACAATGCCACCACTGATGCACACATGCACACATGGGCACATGCACACATGCACACATGCACACATGGGCACATGCACACATGCACACATGGGCACATGCACACATGCACACATGCACACATGGGCACATGCACACATGCACACATGCACACATGCACACATGGGCACATGCACACATGCACACATGTACACATGCACACATGGACACATGCACACATGCACACATGCACACATGCACACACCTCAGTATATGAGATATCAACCCACAGACACAAACACACCTGCAATCAAACACATAGCACTACTGCTTCAGCCTATTATTACTATTAGTATACAGAGTAGTGAAGGTAATGGTATTACACACTCACCAGCATGGATAGGCTGCCTTGCTGTTACACCAGAGGGACCTGCGGAAAAGAGACATTTATCGTCAGTGGGCACAACTGTGCCATTGATACTGTGGGCATGATACAGTTCAGTAGTGCAACAGTTAGCTTCCACAGGTGTACTGCAGATAATGAGGTTATCACTAATGCACAATAATTACCAAGATAACAGCTACAAATCGAGGACACACCCCACACATGCATAACCTAACAGTGTACAGAATGGTCACTATACACATGGCATGTTACCTGCATGCTCTGTGTCCTGCTGCTGTGTGGCTCCAGCCTCCATCATTACACATGTATGCTGTTGTTGTTGCTGCTGTGCTGGAGCCACAACACTCAGGAGTAGTCCCTCCAGTCTGGTGAGGGGGGGATGTCTAGCCACCCCACCACCTGTGGCAAGCTGCTGCCTGTGGATATCCGATGCATGCTGATGGACATTTCTAATTAAATCACTGCAGTGATGGCGTACCTGCTCATATGTCCGGTTATGTGTGCCTATGTCATTTACCCAATGGACCAGGTCTTGCCACAGTGCAGCCCTCTCCTGCTGGTTCTGGCTGGTGCGGGAAAAGAGTACAGCGAAATCCTGCACCAGGCTCTGGTGTATCTCCTCCTCCTCTGCAGCAGAGTAGACTGGGTTCCGCTGGTGAACCATGGCCCTGAAAAGGAGAAGGGAAATATGTCAGCAATATCTGTCAGCAGACTATAGCACACATAATACACATTATACTTGACTGCAGTGATATAACTTAGGCACCATATATAGCATCTGTCTGTCTATTGGGGATACACATGTACATGACCAGATATCAGTGCTCATCCGACAACTGTGCAACAGTACCTGGCACACTCCATACAACAGACTAGTATACTGCAGCAGTCAACGCACTGTTTCAGGTACAATACACAACCTCACACTGGGGGTTTGAATCAAGGTACTGTATGGGGAACATTATCAGCCCATGCACTGCACACAATGCACGTTACATATTTCACTGGTAATGCACACTACTCTTACTTGCCATAACCCTACCTACACCACAGTGACATACAGGGTAACACAGCACAACATATGGCAATGTAGTATGTGTTGATCGCAATACCCCACACACCTGTCTCTGGCCTCACACCAAGGACACACACTACCATGACAGACAGACAGTCATGGTGAGCAATCACACCAGTACACAACATGCACCCAGTCACTAGCACACTCATTCCACCTCACATATTCCATTTGCAATGTGTTAATGGGTGTGCATTGTGTCCTAGGTAGGTAGTGTGCTGTTGGCCCTGGGCCTACAGCAGCATACTGTTATGCTACCCTGCCCCTTGTGACACATGTGTTATGATCGTACCTGCTCCTTACAAACAGTTAAACAGGGTGACTCATATGGCATATTACCTATCAGCATAACATTCAGCAGGGGTATGTCTGACATCTACTCATGGGGAGCCTTGCTTCTTAATTCTGTGTGGTCTACTACAGGGTATGTCATATCTGTGGGTAGGGTCCCGTACCTCCACCATGTGCTCTATACTGCAGTGACAAGGATGACAGACATAGGTAATTTGTGTTGTGGATGTTGGAGGTGTTACCATGGTTGGGAGACAACTGTCATGGGTGTGACCGAACTATGTATATCCAGCAGTGGTAACCTCTATGTAGGTAGTCTGTGTGTGCTCTGTGGTGTTTGAGTGCATTGACACAGTTACTTGCATATGTCTGTGTCCTTCACCATATCTGTAGCTGTCATGGGAGGTACATACCATGTAGGACATTGTGGGGTGTGGAGGGTACAGTGACCTACATGTCCATAGCTGACACACCATGTCCGCTGACACATTCCATGTACAGGTATTACAGGACTAGTGTGCCACTGTGTATATCGATGTGGAGCCTATTGTACACTTGTTGACCCTGTTTCTCCCTGACACACACAGTGGTGGGCAGGCATGTACATATGTGGTGGTTACTGGTGTCAGTGTTTTTGAATGGGGTATGGTACTCCAGTATCCACACTGGTGTTCACTCCATGCCTGTGACACCAGGCACCTGTAGCAAGACATCTGCACACATGTGCCTCACACAGTCTATATATGTATATATATATATATATATATATATATATATATATATATATATATATATATATATATATATATTGATATATTTATATCTGTATATGGATATATATCTGTTTGTATATATGTATATATAATATGTATATATAGATGTAGATATATACATATAGATGTGGGGGGAGAGAGTGAGAGAGAGACACAGGGTGAGTGTGAGTGTGAGGGGGTGGGACAGAGAGTGAGAGATAGTCATATACAGACATATCTGTTGTCAGTCAGATCTATCTGTATATGTGTAAGTCTCTACAGATATCTATATATGTATGTGTGTATTACATATATCTGTATGTACATATTCTACCAATCTCGATGTCTGTGCAGTAAGTGAGAACCTGGTTCAAGGCTCCTGAGAGCACACCAGCGGTACCAGGCTATACCCCGTATCATGCATTTTGGCCCCAGGACTCGGGACAAAACAAAAGGGAGGGTGTGTCCATATTCATGGAGGACACACACACCTCCAGGTTAGTGGCAACACATGAAGCATCACAGACCATCCAGGTGCAGATAACCATAGGCAAACCTGCTATACAACTGGTAGCATGTTACAGACCACCCTCCCAATCTCAGGGACCACAGTCGGCCTTCCTGTAGACATTGGAGGATATGAATGTCCCACCACACACCATCATATTGGGATAGTGCGACTACCCTAACATACACTGGGTGCATTATTCTACCCCAAACACCCTAGCCCAAAGGTTCCCGAAATTCACTATGTCAAATGCAATGGAACAGCTAGTCACCTCTCCCACAACAGGAGATAATATACTAGACCTGATCATCACAAACATGGGGACAATGTGCTACACACTGGAAGTATACCCCTCACTAGTCACATCTGACCACAGACTAATCCCCTGGATATACATATCCCACCTCCCCCACAACACAACAGACTACAGTGGGAAACCTCTCACATGCCGACTTTACACGTCTTATAACTGAGTTGGTATCCTTAATGCCCACTGGGCCAGTGTAATCCACTTCCCACAATGCAGACACCCTCACATATGCTTCTACAGACATCTCCAAGAATGCATGGATCATGCAATCACAAATGGAACCATGACCCTCTCCACCAAGGGCAGGCGTCCTGTCTGGTGGACCCCAGCATTGAACAAATTGTATAACAACAGATGGTAGCTACTGCACGGCAGAGCATACTTCCATAGAGCTACGGCATCTCTCATCAGCAGTAGTAGAAAGATAAGTTTTGTCGTACAAACATGCAAGGCCAACAATGAGAGGGACATCGCTATGGTCACTACAGATAACCACAAGGCCTTCCTCTGCTATGTTACACACCTGGGTGGGAACCCTCAGTTGTGTTCACAGTTAGTTCACAGTGACATACGCTACACTGAACACACAGATAATGCCAACAGTCTGGCAGACAGGTTCAGTGCAGGTTTCTCCACTCCCTCACCCACACATGTGGAATTACTTATCCCAGCTGACTGTAACCTCCCTGTCATCTCAGATGTCCAGCTGGGAACCACCCTCAGTGGAGCTGTAAACACAGCATCAATGGGACCCAACGGTATTGCAGGTTGCATGCTACGTGAACTGCAAGAGGAGCTACACATGCACATTACATGCTATTCAGCCATAGCCTTACTACAGCATATGTACCTGGACACTGGCATACAGCAACAGTAGTCCCACTCCACACAGGAGGCACCTCTACAGACCCTGGTAACTACCGCCCCATAAGCTTAACCAGCCTGGTCTGCAACACTATGGAAAGGATCATTATGGTACCCATACACAGAGACATTGGGGACTTAGACACTTGATCCCACCCGGTTTGGCTTTGTAGAGGGCAGATCCTGCCTTATGAACCTGGTTGACCTTTTCAAATCAGTCACTATAGCCATTGCTGAGGGCATAGCGGTCCATACAGCCTACCTGGACTTGCCTACAGCATTCGACACAATACCGCACTCTGCCATCATAGACATGATCAACAGCTGACATGTAAATCCATATGTCACATGATGGGTTGCAAACCAGCTAACGGATAGAAACCCTATAGTCAACCTCACTGGTGCCATGTCAGACTCAGAGCCAGTCACATGTGGTGTCCCACAGGGCTCTGTCCTGGGACTGCTCATGTTCGGCATATCATTCTCAGATGTGGAAGCAGACATGGGAGGGTAGTGGCTGACAATGTTCAAAGATGACTGCATACTAGGTGCCATAGGCGATACACCTGCTGACACATACATCCTACTGACAGGCCTCACGGACACCAACAACTGGTGGTGGAGTCATGGCCTGACACTGCATGCCACGTAATGTATACTCATACCCTTTTGGACGGACAAGGTACCTACATATTATCACATAGACAATAACCCACTGAGTACAGACAAAGTAATCGGAGACCTGGTGACACTGTGCAATGCTGACCTCTCATTTGACACCCACATTGCCGAAGTGGTTGGATGGACTTCCTACCTTGCCCACCTTATCATGAAGGGATTCACATCCACATCAAAAGGGGTCATTGTACCCCTATACTCCTCCCTTATCAGGCCCATGACTGTGTACTATGCCCCATTTGGTATGTACCTCACCTGGCACTTGCAACAGCTAGGGGGACCCCATGAGTACATCACCAGGAGGATCAAGGGTCTGCAACAACTGTCATATGCTGCCAGACTAACGTAACTCATGCTCTATTCCATAGCATACTGCCTACGTAGGGGTGATCTGTGCCTGATGTAGTAGGCCATGTCCAATCTGGTAGTGATGGACATGTTCCACCTCATACAATCCAAATCCATCAGAAGCACGACAGCTACGGATTTAAACCTCAGCACACATATGAATAGGACATACTGTAGGGACAGATCCATCACTAAGAGGCTTCCCATACTGTGGAACAGGATCCCAGTTCATGTTAGGCAGAGACCCTCACTGACACTCTTCATGTGCATTCTTGACAAGTGGATGGGAGATCATAGGTTTACAGCAGGGGTCTTCTCTGTGTCACTACTAGACAGAGGCACAGTACACTAATGCTATTATGTAGGGGGTCTTCACTGTGTCACTACTACACAGAGGCGCAGGTTTCTAAATCTATTCTATACACTGTCTGCGGATAGCCTAGTACTAAACTATGCCACTGTGAAACTATATCTGTCTATGTATTTCTACATCCCTCTCTATCTATGTATACACATATGCATATTATATATATATATATATATATATATATATATATATATATATATATATATACATATCTCGATATACATACGTATACACATGTTATATATATATATATATATATATATATATATATATATATATATATATATATATACTCCTTTTTAGTTCCACATATGTATACACACAGTAACGTACTGCTGAACACCCATTACTGTACCACCTACTTGTACATTGCACTACAACCTACATTGCTATGTGCACATAGCTACCATCACATACATATGTATGTGGAGCCTTCAGTGACAGTTTCAGTATGTCCCCGTCCCTATGCACATCCTCATATACATAGATACAGACCAATAACACATCTGGAGGGTTCACAGTATGTAGAGTATTATAGTAGTACTTTACATTACCTGTGTTTGTTGCAGCTGTTTGTGTAGGCTTGCAGTTGCTTGGCCTGCTGTCTGCCTCTTTGCTTTGTTGTTTCAGGTTTGTTATTTCTCTTTCTTTCTTTCTTTCTTTCTTTCTTTCTTTCTTTCTTTCTTTCTTTTTTTTTTTTTTTCTCTCTCTCTCTCTCTCTCTCTCTCTACCTCCAGCGGGTGCAATGACAGTATTGCATATGTGGACTGGGAGTACAGGATGCTTTGTAGGTATCTGCACATGTCCATGTGATGGCCTCTGCACCAATTGTTAGCCAGCATTTACTAATTGCATGCAGCCTGTTGTGCAGTGATTGCAGTTCTCACTGTGATTACAGGCCTGTGCTATAAAAGGTCTGCTAGGTAGGCATAGCCCTTTCAGATTATCAGGGTGGGGACCATGCTGGTTTGCTGTGGACACTGTTCTGTGAGTGTAAGGGTTGGTATGTCTCTCATATTTCAGGCTGTGTTGTAGACACTGCAATGCATGTTGTTCTGTAAGCTGAGTATTCCTTCCTCCAGTGTCCTGTTCTCCGTGTGTATGTAAACTGACACCTACGACTAGTAATACTGTGTATATGGGTGTGTGTGCTTTCCTGTGGGGATTGTGGTGTAACTGGTATATAGCAGTGGCTCTTGCAATCTGTTGCTATGGCTTCAATATTTGGCCTTTACATTCACTCCTTGTATGCCTGCTAGGTGTCTTTCCTGTTATGTGTTGCTATGGCTTTCCTATTTTCCATTTACATTCACAGCTTGTAATGCTTGCTAAATCTGTTTGGCCAGCAATTCCCTATGTGTTTGTTGTGGTAGGGTGTTACTGCATGCAGTATGGTCTGGCCATGGTGTGGGCCTTGACACTTACAGGGGTATTTGATCATGCTGCTGAGCAGGCCTCAGATACTCTCCGGTGCATCTTTTATCAGCCTCATGGAATGGTACATAGCAGTGGGTTACTCCAGTGACATATTCTGATACTCTGCAGTTGTGACTGTGGGTTATTTCAAGCATATGTATTAGTACACCATTTGTGCCGTGCAGGTGGTGCATACCTTCAGTCAGTCATAGTTACCATTGCATGTGTAGTTACACCTTTCTGCCTACTGTTAGTACATTTGGCAGGGTGTCAGTGGGGCACAGTTGACATTTGTTTTCACATCAGGGACATCCCTGTAACTCAGTCACAGTTGCTATGTCTGAACTCTTAACTATTCAACTATGGCAGTGTTTATCCTGCTCTGAGTATGTGTGTGGCTTGCCAGATGCTACTGTGACATTATTACCTAGTAGCTACCAACTAGCATGACTGTTTCTCAGCACACAGTACTATTTTACAAATCCACTAGATTTGACAGTAAATATACATGACATGCTTTGTGTACTAGACTTGTATATTCCCTTTACATTAATTCCTACTATTTTATGATATATTTCTTTCAGCACAATGTTCTTGTATAGCACTCATGGCTTAGTGGTAAGTCATGCAGACTAGTGTTTCCAAGGTCCTGGGTTCGAGACTGAGGGAGGTATTTTATTTTGCTGCTGAGAAAACTACAGGCCTTGTCATTCAGAGTGACTAAGGCACTTTTAAGCAGTTGTAAGCGGGTTAGCGCTGGTTTGCGGGGAGGTCACGCATGCGCACTGCCGCTTAGCTTCGAGCACACCCGCTTACTACTGCTTAAAAGTGCTTACTCTTACGCACACCCGCGCTATTTTCTTTGAAAGAAAAGAAAATGGGGAGATAGGAAAGTGGTGAAAAGGGGTCACAAAGAGGGTAGGACAGTAGGAAAACAAGCTCGGGTTTTGCAGGAGGGATGTAGGAAAGGCCCATAGCTGCCCATTTCTTCGTCAGCAACAGCTGTGCATATGTTTGTAATTTGGTGTGAAATTTGAAACCTTCCACCCCTGAGAGAGGTGTAAGGACAACAATAATACTTGTTGTACAGCCAATTGTAATTGCCAGTTTACATGTCCAGCAGACATGTGTGCAAAATGGGCAGCTATGTATGGGGCGTAATTTTTTTGTGGGTACAGAGTGCCCTTTTTTTTTTTTTTCAGGTGAGAGTGGTATGTCAGGTACAGGAAGTCGGTATAGCTGGGGAGGTAGGTTGGGGAGGTTAACAGACAAGACAAACAAGATGCATACAGGGGCGGTGTATGACACATGTGGGGGGGTTACACAATTGACGGGGATGGATGTTTGGATATCTCGAGCCCATGAGCCCACAGATGGCAACAGTGGAACTGAGATCCCCACCCATGGGCAGTTGCCACTGTGCCTTCACTGCCCAGGATGGGGCTGTGCTGGGGGCTGTGTAGGCCGGGCAGCAGGCACGCCCATGAGTTGTGCCACCTGTGCCTCAAGCTGGCGTAGGGGCCCAAGCACAGCGTGCCGGATCTCCCTATGCACCACAGTCCGGACACTACGGAGGGTGAGTGGATGTTCTCCTCCGGCCACGCTTGCAGAGGGGGGATGAGCCCCATCCCCTGCAGCGCTTCCACCCGCAGGTGGCACAGGGCCACTGGAGGAGGGTCCGGCCTGGGCACTACTGCCAGGTGCACTCGCCAGCTGAGGTGGGAGAGGTGGGTCCGCTGGAACCCGCCTTCCCTGTCATCCTATGTTTTGCATTATGTTATGACAGTTTGGGTTAGTAACGTACAATACCATTCACAATTAGTTGTAACAGCATGCATTAGTATTCCCATTAACCAAACACCCATAAATTCAAGCCATTGAACAGCAAGCATAACACATGCATAATTTGAACAGCAATACACATTCCAACAACATGCAGGGTTGATTGATGGCAACAGGCCATCAGGTTTGGATGTATGAACAGGGCAGATGCATCAACGTACATGCAAATATGTATGAACCAACAGGACAAATGTCCAGGGGTGTTAATTGTGATTGCACATACCCATTTCACGTGGAATGGATTATTTGTGGTTATAGGGTAGGGTGAAGAAATATTTAATTAACAACTTCAAATACCTATACATATGCTGTACATTTCTACTAGCTGCAGATATATACACACTACAGGTCTGCCTACAGTTTCCTATGTGATAACTACTTCAGGTTGGTGATAGGAATGTTACTGCTACATCAATATACATTTCATATTTATTCATACACATTCATATCTGGCTCTGTTCAGCTACATCATCCTGCTACATTTGCTTTATATGGCTATAGACAACTGTGGATGTTTGGTATTTCAGACAACCATACTATCTGCATATTGCAGACTGAGAGCAACATATCCAGAGTTTGGGACACACATTCCAGCTTCAGTACTGTTTTCAACACATGTTGCTGTTTGGTTCTGCCTGTCACATTCATTTCATTCTGTACTGACTGCAGTATACTTTATTCAGGTGTTATTACTACTTTATTGGTGGATTCATACCTCTTTCTCACACTCTCTCACTTGTTTTATTTTTACAATTCAGGATGGTACTTAATTCTAGGCTTTATTGACATGTTTTACCTTTAGTTATAACAATCCTTTCCAACAGTCTCACTTATGTCATGTTTCAAAATTTCAACAGGGATATATTTCACACATGTGTTTTACTCAGCTTCTGCAGCTGTACTTTTCAGCCTGCTGCAGGTTATGTACTATTATATTACAGGTGGGACATCTTTATTTCAGACTTGTTTCATTTTTATGTTTGGATTACAGGCTGCATCACACTTTTGTAATCAAGCAATACTTGCAAACTCTCTTACACTGTTACTTGCACATTTTATTAATTAGTGACTACACTGCACTCTTTTGCTAACTGTCATACTTATATATTTATTTACAGTTACAGCGAGAGAATTACTGACCTGCCTGGTGGTGCAACCGCACCAGCCTATCGCCATAGGCTCGACGGTTCACAGAACGGACACCTGCAGCTGTAATATAAATGAAGTAATATTGGAATACACATCTCCATAATATCAGCTAGGTTAATTTCTTACATACATAATTACATGTAACTTACTCAGTAGTGGGGCGTTGGGCATTTGCCGGGCCTCCTGGATCCAACGGTTCAGTTGGTCCTGCTTCCATCTCTTCAGGTCCGCATGGTGGTGACGGACCTGCTCACCAGTCCTTGGTATTCCTGTGGCACTGGTGAGATCATGTGCCAACCGGTCCCACGCCTCAGCCCTATATGCTCCCCACAGGACCTGGCCCTGCATGAGTTGGGCCTCATGATTATGGATGAGGAGCCAAACCATATATTTGGACTCCTCAATGCCCCACCTCTGTGCTCGAAGCAACTACCCTCTCCTACACCTGACATCCTGGCTGCAAGTCGGTTCCACAATCGGTTATGCTGTGTATTCCCACCTATGGGGCTTATATATGCCGCTTTTCCCGCACTTATCTGTGATTGGCCATTTTGGAATTGTATCAGCTTCACAAAACCTGCTTTGTCATGCTCCTCTTTCTATTCATTCCTATATATATGCTATTACTGCATTTCTAAGTGCAACTGTCATGGCTTAGTGGTTCAGTACTTTGACTATGGTGCATGGTATCCTGGGTTTGAACCTGGCCATTGCTTTTTATATTTTATGACTGTCTACACAGGCTAGGAGGTGTGTCTGTGTAAAGGCAGTTTTGATACAGCTTGCTCAACGTTGCCCGTCGGTTAGCTTGTTGGCGGTGCGCAGCTCCGCGCAAACGGATCATGCTGGTTTACGCGTGGTTTGGCTGTCAGCACGCATATTACGCTCAACTCAGCTACAGGCACACAGTTTCAGCATGTTAAAATGCTGCTCAACCCCGGGCACTCATTTTACACCTATTAAACCACTGCTCACCTACGGGCACTCATTTTACACCTGTTGTAACACTGCTCACCTACGGGCACTCATTTTACACCTGTTAAAACACTGCTCACCTACAGGCAGATATCCTCAACTTGTTACACTGTAGCTCAGCTATAGGCACATCTGACATTTTTTTTTATTATCTCACATTTCTTCAAAATACATGGCCCATTTCATTACATTTTACATAAAATATAATTTTATATATGTACATATATGTCAGGGAATTGTTTTGTGCTTATTTCACTAAAAATAAAAATTGATGTTGTGGGGGCTCGAACCATGACTGCCTGCTCTTCAGCCAACGTCTCTACTGCTACGCTATTGCTTCTTGGCTTACTTTGCATATTTAGTTCTTATATGCTTTTCCACTGACTGCTAACTGTGGCTAAGCGCCAGGCACGCCCGCGCAAACGAGCGCACTCACGGGCAAACATCTTTACAACTTATAAAAAAATATATAAGATGTTCATTTATACATTTTATGTTCATAGTCTGTGGGGGCATGTGTTGTGTTGTGTTTATTCACATTTCCACGGACTCTGTCGTGGGCGTTTACTTTCGGGACTTTTACTCTTCTGGGGGCGTGTCCGTTTGCAGGGCTCGCCCTACGGACACGCCCCCTACTGTCTTACACGGACCGTGTTAGCCTTAGGTGTGATTCAGCATGCCCTCATGCATATGCATGACATGCTGACATCACACCGTTTAACTGCAGCCTCCGTGTAAGCCTTGTAACTCTTACACGGAGGCTTCGTGAATCCTGCCCCTTGTCTTTTATTAGTTTTACTACACAATAACGTATACTGTTACTTTCCATTATATCGCGTGGATCTTTCTTTATAGTTCCAATTACTTTATTAATCTGGCTTATTAATTTTTTGACAAATCCATGTCTTACTAATTTTTGACAGCGTCTGCCTTGTAAACATATTACTATATGTATCCATCTCAATCAAATCCAGCAGGTCTTCTCTTAAATTATTTTCTTCCTTGCTGAGTGTTTCTTCTATGGTTTGTGTTTCCTGTTTTTTCTGCCTATGTGTGAATATGTCTTGGCTTTGAAATGACTGTGACATTTCATTTTGTGAAATATCTTTACTGTTTTCAACATTTAACTGAATTAACAAGTGACTTTCTTTACTATTGCATGGCTCTACTTCCTCTGTCACTTCTTCTAGCTGTTTCAATAAACCACCATTCTGACGTGGCCTTTGCATCTGGGATTCAGATCCTTCACTTGGTAACTGATCTATCACTTCATTTTCAATTTCCTCCATTTCTCTTTCGAACTGCTTACTTGTCACAACACGAGCCTTCCATGTTACTATTCTGTTTTTGTAACATTTACCATGTCTGGGTCTCTTTGCCTATATGCATTTCCAAATATTTTTGACTTTGCTTTATGATTATTAGTTAACATTGATTTCTTTCCTGTGGATAAACTACACCATAATAGGTCTCACTTCTTCTCCATGGTCCATTCATCTCTCTTTAATGCTGTACAGCTTATTATGATGATTACAATATCCCCTGTCCATAAGGTACACTATAAGTTGATATGCACATATGATCAGAATGTGGGCCTGAACTGTGCATTCTGAGCTTATACAGGGGCCTAGACACTGTATGTTGACATACTGACAGTACTGCTGTGCCGAGTCTAGCCATTAGTTCTCTTATAGAGTACTGCCGGACTGATGTGAGTGCTACACATAACAGAATCAGACTAGAAACAATGTCATGTCAGCTTGGCAGGTGAGTATTTCGGCAAACATTGTAAATATGTCTCACAATGTGGATGAAAACCCTAGCAGAGTTTTAGCCAGCTGCCTTGGGTCACAGGCAGTGTCACAGTCCTAATCATCATGCACTGACCCCCACATACATGCCTGATTTGTAGCAGATATGCTGCACAGCAAAGGACAGAGGCTAGGTAGTGGATGATCCAAAAACAGAAGCTTGCAAATGCAGCTCCCCAAATGCACAGAAATCAACAAACACAATAACAGAATCCAGCACTGAAAAATACACAGTACATTGCAATTGATTTAAGTTTTGGTCAATAATCTCACAGATAAACTAGTTTCAACAGAAGCCTTCTGAAGCCATATAAAGAATATGCAAGTCATGTCACATATAACACAGTGTATTAGCAATGTTGCAGTTAGCAGATCACTTATTAATATGACTTATGTGGGCTTCTGTCCCTGTTAGAGCAAACAAATTAGTGCAGGCAGTCAGTGATAAAAACATGATATCAGACTGTGTCCTTAGTGCATTTTGTTACAGACCCATACACTACGGTCACATGCTGGCTTATATTTGTGATCATAGGCATGCCCATGCAACAATCATGCTCATTTTTATAGAAAAGGGAATGTCCCAGCTAGTTCACACAATGTCCCAGAAAGGTGCAACCTGTTTACATATTTGGCTGGGTTCAATAAACCCTACATGGCTCGCTAAAACTATGTGCGCTTCACAACAATTTGTATTCAGTAATTATCACAAACACAGCAAATATCATGGCATACTAATTACAGCACAAGCAGCTGAACTGTATGCTAATCAATCAATCCAAGATGGCAAAGTTATTCAACAAGCTATAAAGCAATCATGTATACTTAGTGTAGCCTTTTGCCTTATACTCAAAAACCTATTGGAATACAGCCATGGAAATTTTAAAGGAAAAGAATGTTAGGGACTGCTGCGATTCTTCTGGATGTGTGTGTGCAACAGGTTCAAGTCTATGCTGCTGCTACTGCTGCTGATAGACCTCGGGAAAGGAGGATAAGGGTATTTAGACTGCATTTAACTTTTCATGGTCTACATGAGTTGGAAATAGTAGAGCCCTACAGCGTGGATAGAGACACAGTGCAGCAACTCTGTAACCTGTGTCATTCACAACTGAGAGGAAGGGTAAACTGAGGGAAACCAATACCTGTGAAGACCAAGGTATGTGTAGCACTTAGAATATTAGCTACAGGAACCTTTCAGTGACCCAAAGGGGACATGCTGGGGGTGTAACACGAATCAGCTTCCAGGATCATACATCAGTTCCTGAATGTTATGCTACAGTATGCTAGTAACTATACATATATATATATATATATATATATATATATATATCTATATATATATATATATATATATATATATATATATATATATATATATATATATATATATGTTTCCCCATACCCTCAAGGGCACAGCTATAACTATGCAGGATTTCTACCCTGTAGCGCATTTTCATGAACTTGGGTGCCATAGAATGTATGCAAATTTAGATCAAAACACAACCCAGGGAACAGGGAAGGGTCTACATAAGCAGAAAAGGGTTCCATTCCATAACTAACAGGTCAAGTATAATAGTAAGGAATCATCCTGAATGGGTGTGCTGGCACCTCTGGTAGTTACCATGACATCGATATCTGGCACCACTCACAGCTATACCAGAGATTTTCCAGGGGAGGTATACCACAAAGCCATTGACTGGAGATGCAGGGTATGCATTCAAACCATGACTGATGATGCCCATCACCCACTCGTGGAGGTATGCTATAATGAGGCACACTCTCAAACAAGAACTATCACAGAATGTGTGTTTGGGCTGCTGAAGTCATGGTTTCAGTGCCTAGATACATCAGGGAATGCTCTGCAGTTCAGTCACCATACTTGTGCCAAAATTATCAGAGTCAGTGCTCTCCTACACACAGGGCCGGCCTTAGCCGAAATGGCGCCCTAGACGAAGTAGTGCTCCGGTGCCCCTTAAGCCCCACCCACACCATAGTCATGAAACACCCCTATTTGAGCCACACCCACAGGGTCACTCCCCAAGAATACCACTCCAGTCATCTCCTTAAATTATGTAAATGCATAGGAAGAATAACTACATTACAAGGCATCTAATGGCAACTATCTCAGCATAATATTTTGTACTTTAAACGCCAGAGCCAGATCATGGTCAAATAGGGCCCTAGGGAGGGTAATAGACTGCCCCCCCCAGAGCAGCCCCTCCTGCAGCAACCCCTTCCCCTCAGCAGTAGACACCTTCTCAGCCATTCCAGTGTTCCATTATTTGCTTATTTATCACCAGTTACCATGCCTACTGCTCTCTTATTTGCTTCTACAGTGATTACAGATATTGAAATAAAATAGCACAAACACAGGTAGCCATTTGCTAAACAATACAATCTCATAATGAAAACAGACTTAGCATAAGCAATAAATTTCTCTGCCCTTGAAACACATTCATTGAAACAGCACGAAAACCCACATTCATAGAAAATGCATCTGGCCAGTGAAACATTAAGTTTACCTTTGGGCTGTTTTCAAAACAGACTCCTTTTTTAGGGCCATCCATATGTGTATTTGTTCTTTGATTCACCTTCCTGATTGGTAATATTGCAATAGGAAATGACCAACACATTCATAGTCACTAGGTATCTCATACAAAGGACATACTCAGGAGTGTAGAACCCCTATCCCCCCTTATAATGCACCAAATAATCAACAATCATATGGGCAATGCAATATCAGCACTCCATCTACATGGTGTGGGAGTAGAATCCACAGCTTTCTGCACCAAAGGCAATTATGCTACTAACACTGCTTTCAGATTCTACAACACAGTGTGCCATTTGTTAAACAAAAAACAGCTAGTTGCACATAGAAACAGGTACACTTGTTAGTGTGTTTTAAATTTGTAGTTTTGAACATTTTTCCAGTAAGCAATGAAACAAAATGTGTGAACCAATAATGACAAAACTACCCATTTCAGAATATTGTAACCATAGAAGGCCCCTCAAACATCTGTCATTACAACCCACCACTATCAGTCAACAAGGACAATCTCTGCAGAAGTAAAATTCATCCAAATAATTCTACATTAAAGAGATTTGTAACTAAAGAGGCTGTTACTGGCAAACAACTTTACATTTCAGTATTTCATCTACAAATTTAATTTTTGTTGCCCTTGAAGAATTATTTGCCAACATTACATTAAAGAAAAAATTGGTATGCTGGTAATATTGCAATAGAGAATGACTGAGAAACCAACAAGTTCATAGTTACTAGGCATCTTAAACAAAGGAGGGCACACTTTTGAATTCAGAACCCATATCCCCCTTAAAATGCACCAAATAATCAGCAACTAGGGCACTACATACCATGCCTCCATACCTCTCAACCTCTTGGCACAAGAAATCTGAACAAAGGCTAAAATAATGGGGGGACAAAGGCCCCCAAACAGGGGCAGATTATAAATATTACTCTTATAGACTTAGAAAGATGCTACAATAACAGCATTTGTATTAGCATGGATTTTCTTAAGGAAATGAAGGGTGAAACTCAAATGCATGACATTTAGTTAATTAAATACTCAGTGATTTGCCAGAAAAACACAAATTTTATGAGGAATATACTAAAAATATGAGGCAAAAATCTGGACAGTTGTGAGGTATGCATACCTCTCAAGCTCTTAGTGCAAAAAATCTGGACAAAGCCTAACAATGTGGATGCAATGTCTGAAAAAAATAGGGATTTTAAATATTGCACTTTTTAACTTTGAAAGTTGTTAGAGCAGTATTTGTGTGAAAATTAAGCAGAGTAAATGTGAATTTAAGAGGGGACTAAAGCATTTTACAGAAGACTTCTTCTTCCCGGTTAGGGGTCGCCACAGTGTAGCATCTGTCCACTCATGATTGGCAGTGGAGTTTTACAGTGTTGAGTTACCAGTCTGGCACCCAACCTTCCACAGAAAGCACACACACACTCACACATAGGGCCAATTTAGCAGTCTGGCACTCAACCTTCCACAGAAAGCACACACACACTCACACATAGGGCCAATTTAGAGTGTCCAATCCACCTACTGCATGTCTTTGGCAGGAAACTGGAGCACACCAATGCGACCACAGGGAGGACATGCAGACTCTACACAGAAAGCATCCCAGCCAAGAATCGAACTGGAGAACCTCTTGCTGCGAGGCAGCAACACTAACTGCTGCACCACTGTGGCTGCCCATTTTACAGAAGACTAAGGGGGAATAATAAAGTGAAAATTAAGTCGAAATGGTTTGGGGTTCTACAAGGAGGGACTATATAAGGGATAGATGGGATGACTGAAAGGAGAGATGTTATAAGGTAAAAATATTAAAACATTAAATGGCACTTGATGTGTATATTACGTGGAATTAACTGGTGATTAAGCATATACAAATAGTGGACATGTAACCAAAAGAGAGGTACTAAGGTATATACAGAAATGACATGGGTGGATATGAACAAGAGAAGGGTAATGAGCAAGGCAGTGTGGAAATAGTGCTGCACAGCTGAGCTTCCTAAGTGCATTGCTAAACTTAGAAAAAAATACTTTTCTTAAATAATGTCTATGTATAATAATGCCATACTGTTCTTCCACAGCTGATGGTATCCTGCTGCCTTGTTTTGATGTACTGCGCATGCATATGGGACTTGCGTTCCCATGCATACCCAGTACATCAATGCTTTGAAAAGGAAGCAATGGAGAAAAAAAAGTCTCCGTTGCTCCGTTTTTGTTTTTTTTTTGTTTCTTTTTTATTAAAAAAATTTTTCAGCTACATTAGGGGTAGGAGGGAGAGACAGAATGGAGGAAATGCAAAGAAAATGAGGTACGTGTCTTTAGTTTTAAATAATGTACCTGATTTTCTTTATATTTCCTCCATGCTACCTCTCTGGAGTCCAGACTATAGATTTTTTTTTTAATTTTTTGTTAAAAAAAAAATAAAAGTTATAGAATATACGAACGGAAAGAAGTCCAGATGACCAAACCTTTTTCGGTTGGTATATTCAGGGATTTACAACGGGCACGCTGGGTGGGCTGACCAATCAGCATGCTCGTTTTCAAATCTTAATGGCCAGTCATTGTATAATAATATATTATCATGTGTAACTACAGATTTGCATGTCCTTATGGGAGTAAATGTGGGGGTCACTCACTTTAGTTTGAATGAAGGTGAAACTGCAGATGTGTTAGAGTGAATAGTGTTATGTGGTCAGGATTTGTTCAAACAAGATCTTGGCATCTTAGGTAATTGTTTCTTAACAGCTTCAGAAGAAGATGGTGTAATCTTAGGGCGTTGCAGTGTTGTGCTAAGCTGCTTACTAATGTGTAGTACATGAGAGGTTACACTAAATAAAAACTCTGTTGCAAGCCTTGTGAACCCCATTTTATTAAGTACTGTTGTCCTTTTCTGTGACCTGGCTTGCAACATGATTTTTATTTTGTTTAGTTTTTGTGGTATCCCCATTTGTACTTGTGTTTGGTTTTTAGTTTGAGAGACTAAACTCCAAATTCAAAAAGTATTTATAGGTCTCGCAAGTAATCAGCAAATGATAAAAACAAGCGATGAAAGTCAGTAAGCAGAAAGCAGTCACTACAATGTCTCAGAGTTCCCTAACAGGGCAAAATTTAAACCCATGTCAGCAAAAGACCAGTACATAACCAGATATACATCTTAACATAATTAGAAATAGGGACTTTACAATCCCTTGCTTTCATGCTCATAAAGATAAAAAAGGGGCAGAAGAGGTAAACTATAACTTCTCTACAAAATGATGCCTGGATGAAAAAAAAAAGTTTACAAGTTTTAATAAACTAGCATAAAGACTTCATGAGTAAAACAAACTTGAACTCTAAAGCATAGGTACACACACACAGCTACTCTCACATAGCAATGCACACACACGTACTCTCACAAACACACACACACACACACACACACACACACACACACACACACACACACACACACACACACACACACACCGTCTCTTTCATACAGCAACTAACGACTAGTTTAAATTCCACACACTCCTACTCTCTCATACAACATACAGATATGCACCTTTTCTCTCATACACACACCTACTCTCTCAAACAGTAACACACCCACTTTCTCTCATACAAACAGAATGACTTAAATTCCATACATACACATACGTACATACACATACACATTCCCTCGCATACAGAAGCCTGGTTTAAATGACACAGACACACATACACTTACCTTCTTTTTAAAATGAACGGCCACACTCACACACTTAGACTTAACCTCTCTCTCTTAACTGAACTACTAGTTTAACTTCCGCACGACTGCAGAACGTCTTTACATCTACGTTGGCATGTGTGTATGAGACGCACGCATGTTCCTCCTTAAAGGAGAAGACTCGTCATTTAGTTGTTGAAGCCTCCTGGCCAACCTGCAGGCTGCAGCTACAAAAGTGGGAGGGTGCTTGCCCCTCCCCCTCACCCTATGAAAAAAGTAAATTAAAATGAGTAAATAAATTCCTGAAAATTGCGCTTTTTACACGGCCGGCCTGTACGGCACCCTAGGCCGTTGCCTAGTTCGCCTATGCCTAAGGCCGGCCATGCCTACACAATATCATCCTGTGAAAACAACTGCAACAGGAACACCAAGTTACAGCAGCAAACATTCCACCACCACTGGCAAGGCCACCACAGCCACACACAGGTGAGTAGTCAGAAGGGGAGTCAACAGCCACTGTGGCTGTAGGTAGACATAGGCATGTACAATATGCCCTAGCCCTGGCCAAGAAGCAATGGACAGCACACATGCCGACCTCCTATGGGGTACAACTTTCATCCTCTGCACATACATGCAGTCAAAGTGATGCAACAACCTTTACTTACCCCCATGTAATGGCTGTGTACTACTAGCATCAGACAGAATCAGAACCGAATGACAACATTTGTAAATGTAGGACTATCAAGTAAAATGCTACACCTGTAATAGGAAAATAAATGTATAAGAATATGAATGAATAGCAGATACCTGTATACTATTACTTGAAAATGTACCTAAGTAGAATGTGTGAATTGTCCTTCAATGGCATCAATATGTGACAGGACTGACTTATGTAAATATATTTAAGCAGTTTATCGGCTAACATGCCTCATGCATCTAAAATCCTGAGAATAGAAAAAGCAGTACAAAGTCTACTTATCCCTATGTTTTCACATATCAATGATTTCAAGGTAGTAATCACAACATTAAAATGCTGTAAGAAATCGGAAATAATTTCCAAATGAGATCACCAGTACATATCCATATATATATATATATATATATATATATATATATATATATATATATATATATATACACGTATATATATATATATATATATAGTTGTGTCTTTCGGCTTTTCCCTGTTAGGGGTCGCCACAGAGGAACTCCGATCCGCTAATAATTGGCAGTAGATTTTTATGTGCCAAGTTGCCAGCCCTGATGCACAACCTTCAATGAAGGTACGCCCATTCACGCATGTCTCCATACAGAAGACACTCTAGCTGAGAATCGAACTGGACAACATCATACTGTGAGTATATATATATATATATATATATATATATATATATATATATATATATATATATATATATATATATACATATAAATGGCACATTTATTATCATCTGCACAGGATGGGGATTGAGGTGAGGGCAGGATGTCAAGGCTGACACCAAAGTAGTGAGTGTATGTGAGTAAGAAAGACAGGCAGGCAGAAATGTAAACAATATCAAATGGCCACTGAGACAGAAAGACCTGCAGACCTCATTAATGCCTCATTTAGCTGGTATGTGTGGGTGTCTGTATATGCACATGATGAGAAATGTCTATGTGTGAGTGTCTGCATGAATACAGCCAATTTCTGTGCTAGCACTACATCCACGCATGCTGGACAGGTGTCAGCCATGTATGGTGGAAGTATAAGTTCATCATCGTCATCCCTGATTGCAAGAACTGGCTCTGCCAGGAGTTACACTGTTATGTCCATGCCCATTGTTGGATATGGTGGTGCTATATGTATGTGAGTGATGTCTGCCGGAGAAGTTCTCCTCACATCTATTACCAGTTTCACAACCCCGTGGCCTACCACGTCTGGGTGTGGACACCTCAAACATTGATGGGGCAGTGGAAGTAATACCAGTATGGGAGTGGGAATTTGCATGGCCACATCAGCTAACACCAGATGATGTTGCAGACCTATGGCCATGTGGCTGATGTCCCCCTCCCAGCAGATGTTCTATCACAGACACTACCTGTTCCATTGTGTCATTCTTCCGATCTATTAAATAGGACACATGGTGGAGGCAGTCACACATGTCAGCTTGTGCCACATCTAGATACCTAGGCATGACCTCAGAGGCCCTAGCAGAATGTGCCTGTGCTTCCACAATAGTCGTAAACATACATTGAGTGACACATAATGACACATCAGCATCAGGTGGACGAGGGACACCGGGCCTCCACTGAGCATCCCCATCAACCTTCCTGTGTGACACCTTGCCCACACTTTCACTATGGACAGAGTCAACTGCCACTGAAACCACAGTAACCACACTACCCTGATCAACTGTGTCACCCTGAACCTGTCCACTATCTGACAGCTCAGTGGAATGGGTATGCGTAGGTATACTGACTGTGTCTGAAGGAAATCCAATGGATCTGCAAGTCACAACCTCTGTGTCAGATTCAATGTCTGCATTCCCTGACTATGCCTCTGTTTGGCCACCATCATTATCAAAGCCTACTGATACTGAGACATCAGGTCGTAGGAGTCATACACTTCCATTGTCAGGATCACCTGTGATAAAAAGCAGCAAACACAGGACTGAAATTGCTACTCCCCTAAATATTAACCCAAAATATGTGAACAAAAAGTAACATTGGTCATACAATTTCAGATACTACAACAATATGGACACTCATTAAACCCTTCTCACACATATAGAATATCTAAATAATGCTTAGCAATAAACAAAGAAACATTTGCTTGGCATGTGCAGATGTCTCAACACTTTGCAGGGAGAATGGACCTGGAACAAATGAAGCAAGAAAAGGACAGCAGCTGGGCATCATGATGAGAATAACACAGGGACAGTGAATACACAATTTCCTATAATGCATGTAAGAAATAACTGTAACTGAAACTTGTCTGAGCAGTCCACCCACATCCATGTCTACTGAACAACTCTCTTGTATAACTGTATGACTTATCAATAGGTAGATATAGACAACACATATGTCACACACAGTAACAGTAAAATGTATTTCAGTCTGCAAGCCAGTATAAATGTTGCCATATGTAAGGTTATCTGGAATCTTTTCCTGGGACACACTTGTCTTCCGAACCACATCAGCACCGACATCAGGCACATGATATGCAGTCTCCACTGAGCTGTCAGGTTCTCTGGCAATGGGCAGGAACTCCTCATTTGGTGTCAGTGGTGGCTCGGTAGCAGGACACCCCCCATAACAAGCTATTCTTAGGCAACTGTAGCCACCCTCCTCCATGCTGATGAAATTATATCAGTGGCCCAATGCCGCACCTGATCATAATTGCAGCTGCGACCACCAAATGCATTTACATCATCAATTAACTGGTTCCAAACCTCCTGTGTGGCAGCCATATCCCCACAGCTTCTCTTAAGCAAAAAGGCTGTGTCCCACCTCAGAACCAGGATTATGACTTCATTCTCAACATCACTGAAATTATTTTTTTGTGGATTTAGAGGTTTGGGTGCCATAATCCTTTGTGATATAAAACAGAGAAAGATAAAACACATTAATATTACATAAGTTACTGTATTTCTTCACAAAAATAATCAGTCTGTGTACCCTTTGTTATCATAAAGCACTTGAAACACACTTCCCATTTAGTACAACAGAATATTATGTAGCCCCCTCCCCGTGCAAATGAAGGATCTGAAGTAGGCAGACTTCATTCGTCTGCAACCTGTGGGTATCGGATCCGACCTCGGATCCGAGCCGGCAATTCAAAAGCTTAGGCTCCGAGCTCCTAGCTCCTCCCTCTTACCCATAACCCCTTGCCAAGCCCTGACTGACCTCAGATTTCGTTTGCTGCTTTTCAAGTAGCTACGGATTCTAGAGCTCCTGGCGTTTGTTGAAGATAAGATAAGAATTTTTGACAGAAAAAGTTTTAAAAATCTCTATTTTTGTTGTTGATATAGTTAGTGTTGAGTGTGTTTAGGCTTTCCTCTCTCTTTTATTTAATAATTCTCGGGTTTTCCGTAGTTTGTTTGTATGTGTGTTGTGTTAGGCCTTAGGGTTGTGATGTCTGAAGCCCATAAGGCTGTTTTCTCGAAATGTACCGAGTGTGGCCATAAGCTGTCCCCAGCAGATGGCCACACTCGTCGTCATCTTGGGGTTGAACACCTGTCATCTGGTTGTACCATTTGTGCAGGGTTCAACCCCCGGGCTTTGAGGGAGCGGAGGTCGAAGCTGGTGCTGGCGGGTCTTTTACCTCCAGATACCGCTTCGGCCTCTGCCCCTTCCACTCAGCAACCTGTTGCTGTGGGTTCTCCCCCTCCGGCTGGGACTCAACCTCCCTCTAAGTTGCCGGAGGGGAAGGTATCCTCTAGGGAGAGAGAAGGAGAGGCACAGGGAGGGGCACCACAAGCGGAGAGCCGAAACTTCCAGTTCGGCTCCTCCATCTGCGGGCCACCCCTGTGCCTTCTAGCTTTCCTCCTCCTCGGCTCCACTCCCCTCGGTTCTCTCCTAGACCCGAGGAGGAGGAGGCTAGCCCTTCTAGGAGGTCTCCGAGGCTCTCTAGGTCCGCCGGTGGTCTCCACCAGGTCAACTTTTTCCATGAGTGAAGCTGATATGGACGGATGATGAGGAAATTCATCCAGGCCCAAATGCAAATGGGAGTGCTCCTAGCCCCCATCCGGGAGGGGCTTCGACCCCTTTTTTCGCCCCCTTGGCTCCTTCTCCGACCCATACCACGGGTTCGAGCTGTCGGCGCTGGGCAGATTTGGATCCGGGGGTGGGTCAGATGCGATGGGTCGGCGCAGCACGGATCCGTCCCCATCCTTGAGTGCTTGGTACCGGATCCGACCTCGGAGCCGAGGCGAGCCTCGGATCCGAGGGAGCTGGTGTGTCTTCGCTCCGTCCAGGTCGGAGCACGGTCTCGGATCCGGCGGTTTCGCTCCGACTCGATCCATCGCCGGATCCGAGTGGGGTCGGCTCGGGTTTAGAAGCTGGCTCCCCTCGGCTTTCGGCGTAGTGGAAAGGGCACTGTTGAGGACATCCGGACCCCGGTCCCTGCCACGGCTCCATCCGCACTCCCTTGCAGTTGGGCCAGGCCCCACCAGCCGGTCCCAGGGACAGCCCGCCTCGATGTCCCAAGTGGTTCCCTTGGAACATCCAACTGCTGAAGAGTACTCCTCGGACAGCCCCGAAGAAGTACCTCGGAAGCGTAAGTGCAAAAGGAGGCACATGGACTCCCGAGTCCGTTACTGAAGACACAGACTTGGATGAAGGGGAAGGCTCCCCTAGGTCACCCCCTGAGGACGTCTCATTTGGAGACATCATGGAGATGTTAAGGATCGGGGGGGTGGTCTGCCCCCAAGGCTTCCTCGGACGAGTCTGTGTTCTTGGAGGCATTCGAGGCGGGCCCTTCTACCTCTTGGGTGTCCCCTCCTGCTGACCCCCTGGTGGACCTTATTTCCATCAGGGCGTGTAAGGATCCGGACACCATTGAGCCTATCCCTAAGTGCCCGGACCGCATTCTTTCCCCTCCGTCGGACTGCACCCACTGGAGTAAGGGCCCCCCAGTAGATGCCATGATGATGGCTGCAGCCACGAAGAGGGAATTGGCCCAGGAGAGTCCCTCCATGCATCCTCCGGGCAAGGAGTCCCGCTCGATGGATCGCATTGGGAAGCGAGTTTTTAGTTCAGCAACCTTCTCCTTGAGAGCACTGAACTACATGGCACATGTCATTAGGATGCAGCGGGATCTGATTAAAGAATACGCTGCATCTCCCCCGGAGTCCATGTCGAGTGAGGATAAACAGGTATACTCCACCCGAATGGCCACTCTCAGATCAGTTTCCAATACATCTATGCGGCTGCTTTCTCATGCTACTGAGGGAGCCGCTAGAGCCAGCGGAGCAGGCCTAGTCATGAGGCGACAGGCCTGGCTCCGCCATTGTGATTTTGCAGAGCCCTTCAAGGCGACCTTCGAATGCCCCTTCGATGGTTCTGCCTTGTTGGCAAGACTGTTCGCGAGACACTAGTCCAGAGCAAAGGACGGGAAGACGCTGTCTGCCGTGAGTCCGCTTCTCAGCTCCCCAGAGGTCCTTCTCTAAGAACCAAAAGGGACAGAAGAAGATGTGGTTCCGAAGTCGCAGCAGTCCCAACCTGCTCGGATAACCAGTCCTTCCGTGGCAGAGGAGGACGGGGAGGTCGTCGTGCTAGAGGCAGGGGGGCTCCTGGCAACTTTGGGTCCAGAGAACCTTTCTCTGATAGACCCACGCAGCAGCCCTGAAGGGTTGCCCGGCTGTCCGTCTCTGGAGGCAGTCGGGGGGTGGTTTTCGAGGCACCTGACTTCTTGGGAGTCCATAACAACAGACAGTTGGGTGCCGTGTCATATCCAGAGGATATTCAATTCCCCTATTCAAGGTTCCCAAATCTCGCAGCCTCCCAGATGTTCCACCCACGACCAAAGGAGGCAGCTGTCGAAATCGAACAGCTGCTAGAAAAAAGAGCTATCCAGCGTGTCCCCCAAGATCAAACCGGATTAGGGTTTTACTCCAGGTTCTTTTTGGTGCCAAAGAAAACAGGGGACCTAAGACCAATCTTAGACCTTTCCCAGCTGAACCTGTCAGTAACCAAGCAGAAGTTCCGGATGGTCACCCTGCAATCTATACTTCCCCTCTTGAGGGAGAATGACTGGATGTGCTCCATCGACCTCAAGGACGCGTACTACCACATTCGGATGGACAGACGATCCAGGAGGTTTCTTCGCTTCCGGCTGGGAGCCAGTCATTATCAGTTCAGGGTCCTCCCCTTTGGTCTCACCTCAGCCCCCAGGGTGTTCACCAAGGTGCTAGCGGTGGTAGCGGCCCACCTGAGGCTCCAGGGATTACAGGTCTTTCCGTACCTGGACGACTGGCTCCTGATGGCATCATCAAGGCATCTTCTGTGCTCAGCCAGGGATTACTTTCTTCAACTAGCACCAAGGCTGGGCATCACGATCAACTGGGAGAAATCTTTACTGCACCCCACACAAATTATAGATTTCATAGGAGGAAGACTAAACACCAGATCAATGCGAGCCTTCCTCACCCCAGACCGAATTGCCAACCTGAAGTGTCATGTGACAGCGATCCTGCAACCATCTCCAACTGCAGCTTCGGTCCTGAGGGCCCTAGGTTCTATGGCGGCAGCTATTCCGCTTCTCATTCATGCTCGTTTACGCATGCGGGTTCTTCAATGGACCCTTCAGGTTCAGTGGTCCCCTCTTTGTTCCTCTCTCAACGCTCCGATTGTGGTCAGCAAGGCGTGCAGGGACTCCCTTCTTTGGTGGCTTCTTTCTCCGGAGCCCCTGGCAGGGAGACCTTTTTGTGCTGCATTTCCCCGAGCCACAGTGACCACGGACGCTTCTTGCCTCGGGTGGGGGGGGGGCATTCTGCGGGAAAGATTGTCCAAGGCACGTGGAAGCCCACAGAGACGTCATTGCATATAAATGTCCTGGAAATGAGGGCGGTGCTCCTAGCGTTGCAAGCACTTCACCACGTTCTTCCTTCAGGGACTATTGCAATTCAGACAGACAACATGTCGGTAGTCTGGTATATCAACAAACAGGGAGGAACCAGGTCTTACCCCCTTTGTCGAGAGGCCATGAGAGTCTGGGAATGGGCAATTTCCACCAAACGCTTTCTGGTAGCAACGCACATTCCGGGAAAGTCCAACATCCTTGCGGACAAGCTCAGTCGCACCATCCTTTCTCCACACGAGTGGTCTCTCAATCCTCAAGTAGCGAAGAAGATTTTTGCCATCTGGGGGCAACCCTGTTGCGATCTTTTTGCCTCTCCCTCAAACGCCAAATGCGACAATTTCTTCGCTCTGCTTCCCCCACCAGGAGTTCGAGAGATGCTCTGGTGCATGCTTGGCCTCCCGGTCTCCTTTATGCCTACCCTCCACTTCCTCTGATGCAGAGGCTTCTGCAGAAAGCCAACAGTTTGGGGAGCAGAATGATTCTCATTGCCCCGTTCTGGCCTCGACAACCTTGGTTCCCCTTCGTATGGTCTCACAAAATCAATCCACCCTGGATTCTGGATCCAATTTCGGATCTCATCTCTCACCCTCTGGGAATGTCGGTTCCCAATCTGCACCCTGAAGTTGACAGCTTGGCTGCTCAGTTCCATCCTTAATTAGGACTCGGTATCTCATCACCGGTCAAGGCCATTCTAGTGGCAGCTCATAAACCTTCCACCAGGCAGGTTTATTGGAGTAAATGGAAGAGATTCTCTATTTGGGCAGTACAGAGAACTTTGGATCCTTTCTCGGCACCTATGTCAGCGGTGCTGGATTTTCTAACAGACCTCTTTCATCAAGGGGCTAGTTCTTCCACGATTAAGGTACAATTGGCAGCTATCTCGCATTATCACATTGGTCATGACACAGCTCCCTTATGACGAAATTATGCAAAACATTTCTCAAAGGAGTTTTTGTTGAGGCCTCCAGTCAAGGAGGTTGTACCACCTTGGGACTTGTCTTTAGTTCTGCAAGCCCTTACTGCTCCTCCCTTGAGCCTGCAGCTACTACTGATTTAAAGTACCTTTCCTGGAAGACTGCCTTCCTGGTAGCTATCACTTCAGCCAGAAGAGTGTCTGAGCTTCAGGCTCTATCGTCAAGCCGCCTTACCTTTCTTTCTTCCCTGATAGGGTGTGCCTCAGGACCAATCCTTCTTTTCTTCGAAGGTCTCTTCTGAATCCAATATTAACCAGTCAATTAATTTACCTGTGTTTTTCCCAAGTACTCAAACAAAGGAGAATACAAATTGCATTCCTTGGATGTTCATAGACAATTACGTTTTTATATTCACAGAACAGCTGGTCACAGGAAATCAGATCAGCTGTTCGTCTCCTTTGCTAAATTTGCTCTGGGTAAAGCAGTATCTAAAGTCACACTATCTAAGTGGATTGCTAATTGTATTCTGCAGGCATATGACACTTCAGGTAGACCTGCTCCTCAGAGGGTTACGGCTCATTCTACTAGGGCAGTTTCCACGTCAGCCGCCTTTAAGTCCCGTGTATCATTGGATGATATCTGCGCAGCAGCTACTTGGGCCTCACCTCATACTTTTATTTCTCATTATAAGGTGGATGTTGTTTCTAGAGGAAGAGCATCCTTTGGCTCAGCGGTGCTCGAAACATCCTTCCATGACGCCCAAGATTCAGGTAGCTAGGGACTCTGTCCCACAGGTTGCAGACGAATGAAGTCTGCCTACTTCAGATTTAGAAGTTATGTACTCACCATAACGTTCCATCTGAGTAGGTGACTTCATTCGGATGCAACCATCCCCCCCTCCATCCCCCTGACCTTTTTAGAGCGAGTATTATGCTGTTTTAGTGTACTGTTGTCAGTAGTTTGAGGCAAACTCAATCTGAGGTCAGTCAGGGCTTGGCAAGGGGTTATGGGTAAGAGGGAGGAGCTAGGAGCTTGGAGCCTAAGCTTTTGAATTGCCGGCTCGGATCCGAGGTCGGATCCGATACCTACAGGTTGCATCCGAATGAAGTCACCTACTCAGATGGAACGTTATGGTGAGTACATAACTTCTAATTTGTAAAAAAAAAAAAAAAAGGAATACCACATAAGTAATGTATTTATGTTTTCCACGGAATTATCAAGATGTCCACATGTTTTCAACAGAAAAGTCAATGTATGCATGCCAGTCACTTTTCAGTGTACCCACCACTCCTGTGAAGGTTGCCCTGGGCCATCTCAGAAGCATAACACTAGTGACAGTGACATGTACATTACATTTCTCTTTAATAACATAGGGCAGTGCAAAAGCAAATGTTAAGAACATAGTTGTGCTGTCTATGTCACAAATGTATATGCCTGCCAAAACTGCCTATGCCAACAATGAGGTATAAGAAGTGCATACAGGTAAAAGTTCCATTTTCTCCCAGACATTTGTTAAATTTTATAAAATCTAAAATGCCCTTGAATAATACAAGTATACCTTAGAAAAATTAAGACCTCTCAGCAGAGAAATCATATTCAAAGGAATACCAATCTTCTGTTTCATCCAAGTACGCAAGTCTCCTTACTTTCAAGTTCCCTAGCTACACAGTTACCTTTTTATAATGTAGATTCAGCTGTCTGAGCAGAGTGAAGATGTAAATGAGGTGTCTGAGTACCAAACTTTTGACTTTATATATCAGATGTAAACATAGTATAGCCTCTACACCATTTTTAGGTGCTAATGGCTTGCACCTGTGAATGATTGGTGTGAGTGAAGGAACACTCAACAGCAATTGAGACACCCTTCCCTGCAGTGGGTATGTCAGTGAAGATATACTTTCAAAGTGTGGAACTAACTTCAGTGAGCTTTTAAATAAAGCAAAGTACCACACATGTATAATATTTGTCCATAATAGCACAAGCCTCCTGCCTTTTATGAAAACTGTTGTTCGCCATTTCATAATTTTATCACACGTTGGAAGGAAAATAATAGAAAATGCATTAGACACTGTATGTCTGATGTTAAAGCACAGATAAGGGAAGAATGACCAGGATACAAAAAGAATACAGAACTGCATTTCTGCAGACATATTCATAAATTCTTGTGTGATCACTCATTGCACTAAATATGTTAGCCACACACGTGCAATCAACTCAGAATGGCCAAGTGTATGAACTCTTAATACTAGAGAAATGTGAATTGCTGATATTAACATAATTTGATGGCTGTTGCACAGCTGTGACTCTGGCAAAGAGAGATAATACACCTCAATTGTGGTTTGTAATTTTATTAGTCTCGTGGTTAAAATCCAGAGCTATGTAGTTTAACCTTTGTTTCACATTTTTTATCTTTTCCTTCTATTTTTGTTTTTTGGGCAGTGAGTGGCTCAGCACAAACATTGTTAAGTGCACAGAATTTAAAAATGTAGTGTCAGTTGCCTTATGAAGTGTAAAAACAACATAGATGGTAATGACCACAGAAATGACACCTGGTACCCAAATGTCTGCGTAGGACAAGGTATAAATACTTTATTACACAACAGATAAGCTAGGTGAAGCAGGGTTGCAGTTCATCAGTAGATGTTTTCAATGAGGAATGGTGATAATGAGTATAAACACAAGGAGTATATGTTCGTTATTGCCTGTTACTGTTGTGCATTGCCTACCTATGTGCAAACAGGATTCACTACTTAAGGAAAAAATTGAAAAATGTTATTTGGTTCACCTTCCTTTGCGCAAACAAGCTAAGTGATTGCCATCAGCAATCTGGACAATACTGAGTGTCAAAAATACAGTTGTTGCCTAGTTTTTCCTATAGCATCAGTTGTAAGTTCATAACCAGAAAGCAGATGTGCCAGGGTTCTAATCCAGCAGAATTCACTTTTTTTAGCAAGGGTGTCCCACTGTAAATTTTTATAACAGTGAATATTAATCTAAAACTACATATCAATAGCTATGCATATCAGGTGGACTGAGCATACACATGGAGTCATATGTATTATATGTGTAACTGTTTTAGCATGACAGTGATGGTTATGTAATAAAAAATGCATTTTCATATCTATGTTGGCCTTCATAGTTTATTGACAATCATCAACACCCCTCTCATAACCCAAGTATAACTGTAAAACAGAATGTATTGTGCGGTCTGTGCCAGAAATCCAAATCTATTACTAAAGTAATACAAATCTATCTATTCCCAGTATATTGTCAGATATTAGTCCTGCATCACACCTGAAAATGCAGAAGCCAGAACCTTGTAATGTCACACACACATACAAGCTTAATTGGAGTATAGTACAACTCACTCTTTAAAGTGTATATTTCTAATAACCACGGTTGCTAATCACATCTTTTGTGGCAATGAAGAAAAATCATATGTTGAAGTGTATGTATTCTCTTTTTTACATAGGTTTGAATCCCAGATTGTACAAATTACTTTCAACAGCATGTAAGGCACCACAAATGATGTGTCAAGATATTCCATTGCTCCCGCCAAGGTCATGTCTTAAAAGACAATTCATTTAGAACATCAGTGTTCACTGGACAAAGTATAACCAGTTATAACAGCATATATGCCATAAATTAATGGCAAATGGCAAATTATCATTTCTGTTTTGTAAACTCCCTTACTCTTTGGTTGGCAATGTTTCTGTTCATTTAACATCCCACAGATTTAGTTGGCATGGTTATGCATGTCTGTGCACTGTTCATAAAGCACTATATAATGAATAGGCGGGAAATTGTTGGAAGACCTTGGCAGACATGGCAGGAGATAGAAAAGATGGTATCAGGGCACAGAGGTGGGGTGTGGAGGAGTCAAGCATATTTGTTGCACTCCTCATGAAGCACTACATCCGTAGGCTGCTGCAGGGGGACTATACTGGGTCTAAGTATAAGGTTGAGGCTTGGAACAGCCTAGCCAAGGCTGTGTCCAGTGTGACTGGCATATCACACACTGGGGAGTAATGCAGGCACCATTACAGTGACCTGAAACAGTGAAAGCAAGCACAACTCGACCAGTGGCTGGACAAATTTAGAAATGCTGACATACTGCAGTTGTTCAAGTAAACAAATAAAGTAATTTAAAAAATTATGGAATCTATAGATTGCTGTCTCTTTTTCTCTCCTTTATTTTACAACTACACAGGATATTTTAGCGAACATGGAGGCACATGCTAAAAGACTGGAGAGACTCAGAGAGGCAAGGGGTATGATTGCAGCAGAAATTAACATGATTGTATTTAATTTATTGGTATTCCACAGATTACTAGCAGTGTAAGCATGCAGATCATAACTGCAAAAGCAAGCATGCATGCTTGCTTTCTTCTGTAGCTCTTGGCAATTGTATAAGGCAAGTGTAATACTGTATTTAGAGTAGGTGGGTTTAGTTCTCACAAGTAACCTATACATTCACATTTAACAAATATCATTTTGAATTTTGAATTTTTAATTGCAGCAATATTTGCTTTAATGCCATGTTGTTAAGTTAATCTGTAGTGCCTTTAAAAGCATATATGGAATATATGCATATTCCAAGTATTACTTGGAATAATTCACAGTCCTTTATGGGACTTTTGGGACTGGGAAAGCTGTATAGTAAATATAATAATAAAAGTATATTTATTGTAATAAATCATAAATGTGACATATAATGATTCTAATCCTGTTTCACCCCACTCCATATCCTTTTTTTTTAATGGAACACACCGTTATAGTGTCATACCTTTCTATCAAGAAAACTAATGCTTTTCAGCAGAGTGAGGTAGACAGACCACTACAGCTCAGCCTGCCATCCCTCCACCAGCTGCCACATGAACACCCAGTACCTCTTAGATACACCCTAGCTGCACTGCCTCCACAGCTCCTGCACACTTGGCCTATCCACATCAAGGAGCATTGCCCTGGCTTTTGGTGCATTAGTACCATCCAGAAGTATCGGTGGAGGTGGTAATTACATAGGATCACAAGATCATAGGAAGCTACTAGGCTAATGGCCTTAGAGTCCTTACAAGCCTAGCCAAGTTCTACCCTTATTTCCATTATCAGCACCTATTGCCCCTGTCAAGAGGGACACAGGTGGATCCCCAGGCTGAATTTATGGTTACCCATGCAATCGTTCAGCTTGCATCTGAAGAGGGCCAATGAGGTGCTCTGTTTGACATGAACATGGTGTCTTTGCCAAAGGTGTAGTAACTTCTGGGAGGCAAATCTGTCCTGCAAGCAGGTTCTATTAATGTCACATACCAGGTTAAGGTCTTTAGGGTGAGTAACCTGTATACCACTTGAGTTATGGAGACACAGCATTTCCAATAAAGCAGGGTCAGAGATCACCTTGTATGCAAGGCAGAGATCATCTCTGAGTAGTCTGTATGAAACAGAGTAAAGTGACAAGTGATTTCAGATAATCCACATAGGACAGATGTTGAAGACCTAGAATTTTCCTTGTGAGGAAACTTTGTGATGTCTCCAATTGCTACAGATACTTGGAAAGGTACATACCAAAAAGGGCGTTGTACTCAGTTATTGGCCTGATGAGGGAAGAGTGCAGGGAGGTTATAACTTCTTTTTTTTTTCTGGAGGCAATGCCCTTACTTATGAGATGAGCATCGATTGCCCTTCTTACCACTGTGGATACATGGTGGTCAAAGGCGAGGTTGCTGTCAACCTGAGTGCCTAGGTCTTTCACCACTGAGTGCATACTTAGGGTGTTGCTATTGATGTGGTAGTTAGCAGGAACATTGCCCTTACCAAAAGGGATGATAATACATCTTTTTTCATTGAGTTTAAGGCCATGACTTTGGCACAAACATCACCCAACAGGAAATGCCAGGGATGGTGCATGATATTATAAAAACTGGCATTGGTGCCCGCATCAGTCACACGGAGAGATTGTTCATTAGAATGGAAAAGAGACTCCAATGTCAAGCAGTCTCCCATGGAATCGGTGAAGTGGACAATGGTGACAGTTCTGAGGATAAGGACTAGATTCTCACTGTTCCCATGCTTGATGGGAATGTGCCTTTGATGTCCCCTACCTATCTCCAATCATGGTATCCCCCAACCTTTTGTGTCCATAACCATCCCTGTGTCTGTCTTGCCTGTCCTGTTTGTCTGCACCTGATTCCTCATCTACCCTATCCACCTGACCCTGACATTCCTATGTCCCTTCTCTAACATTCTTCTCTTCTTGAAATCGAAAAAGAAAAAGTGGACAGCTGTACCACAAAAAAAAAAGTCTCATACATAGCTCTCCACTTTGCATATGTATCTTCTTGACACACTTGATTTGTTCCAATTGCATATACAACATTACTGCATTGTTATTACCCATCTGTGTTGTAGTGACAGACCAGATTCATCCAATTTTCTATACATGTTCACATTACTGTGTTAAAGAAGTGGATACCTATGGTTCTTTCCTAATTCCCTCCTACAAATTCCTATATTGCTCCCCCTTTGTTCTTCCCCCATTTTATCACTTTCCTATCTACCCTATTAATTACCATTAATCTGGTCAAAAAATAGAATCACACACCACAAATATGGCCAGAAATGGCCCATAATAAAGCCTTCACTTTTTGTCCTCTGCCTTTGCATGGTGTTTGGCATCACACACTAATGCAGAATGACTTTGAATGTTTTTTCATATCCTATGGTAAAACCTGGTGAGTTTTTGCCATTGGCCATACTAGTCCAGTTATCTCAGAGCAATGCTGCTCAAACTAGCTGTGCTAAAGGAATACAGAGTTAAAGCAGAGTAAAGGCACTACTTTGAAATATTTCCTCTGACAGTTATTTAGACTGCTGAATGTAATAAAATGCAACTTGCTATGTGGAGTGTCGACATAAATCACTTGAGTGAAGATTTGTTTGCCAATGGCTTCAAGGGTGTAATTCCATATGCATTTCTCATCATTTCTTAGTGGGATATTATATGTGTATGACATGTTCAATCGCCCACATATTAACACTTGCCACAGTTATGAGTTCTCATGGTGATATATTGAATATTGTACAAAAATGAGTATTTGAGATGGCATCCATCTCCACAACTATCAACTATCCAAACCTGGTCTGCTTGTCATAAGACTGTTGTCCCCTCTCCTAACCTGTCTCTACCCCTATGTCAGTCACTTCATGCTACACAGCATGGCAACTTAATAATGAGAACAGACAAAAACACGTCCATGAAAGTTCCATTAAAGCAAACATTGTTATGTCTATGTTCATCTCTCCTTGTAGCCATCCCTTCACTCCCACCACTCTTTATGTGTGTGCATCTATTAGGTTGATAGATGGTGTCTGCAAATTGACATGCCTCCACCAACAGATAATACAAACATGATACCTTGATTCAATAGTTTATCAGTGTTCTTGTAATGTGCAAGGTATAAAAATCTTCTACAGGATTCTCTTTGTGTCATGTTCAGGTGATGATGGATGAAATGTTCATCTAATGTGATAGGTGAACTGTCCTCACTATGATAAAGCATACTGCAGCAACTTTTCAGTGTATCTGGCCATACACAAATATCTAGTATATCTTCTGAGTCATAATAATCATTTAAAAAGATGGACCACCCCTTGTCATTTCTAGAAAGCTGTACACACAATTAACTTGTGATTTGCAGCAAGGCCTGCAAAATAGCTAATAGTTGTGCAATTGTACTGAGGCAGACATTACTGATAACATTTGTGAAAGACGCATACTTTACTGTAGTCATTGATAGTCACATGTGCTGTCCTGATTACATTTACTTAGCTAATATCATCCTGACAATATTTGTAAAAAAAATAAATAAATGATGTAGATTTGAACCCTGTCTCATCTCTGCTCTGACCAGGAGCTCACTGTTTTTACACACTGTGCTACAGACAAAAAATACATGGCACGTGTATTTTCAACACTTGGTACTGTCCAGAGTGCTGATGACCATACATCACCACTTAGCCTGTGTGTGCGAAGGAAGGTGAACCAAATGACATATTACTATTTTTCTTTAAGCAGAGACCTGTGTTTGCTCAGTGTTTAACTCTGTGCAAATGGGGAAGGCAATAGCAACAGTAATTTATGTAATAAAAGTTTGCACCCAACACTTCCTATATAAACTACAGTATGAGCAGCATATTATCTGTCAGCTATTTCTCCCATAATATATCTTCCAAACTACATCACAAATTCAAGATGAATTCATGAAATGGTAATCATGCATATGCTAACATTTTGTCATCATCTGCACAAATCAGTTTCTCTATGATGTGCTATGTAAAAAGGTTTTGGCATGTCTTACTATGGTCTTGGCCTGTTATTTTCCATGACATGGAAAGCCATTCATAAACATATGAGAAGATCAGGGAAGAGTGCTTCAATGAATACATACTTTCTGAGATTCATGTGTGTCCTGCAGTAATGCACTTGCAAATTATATATCAGTACTTGGACCACTGTCAAGGACATTACAGAAATAAAAAAGGATAACTGCATAAACCCATTTGTTATGCATTTATACTGACCCTAGATATTGATCATCCATGATCATATCACATTGATATTGTCACAGAATTGTATTAATTTGGGCATCACTTCATCTGAATATGAAGACATGTTTCAGCCCTTGCAGTACTGTTGTTTTTAAAGAGTGTATGTGTGTGTGTGTGTGTGTGTGTGTGTGTGTGTGTGTGTGTGTGTGTGTGTGTGTGTGTGTGTGTATGGATTCCCTTTAGAACATTGAAATCCCATAACACTGAAATTCAAAACATTGAGACCAAACTCTTGAAAATTCAAAACACTGAAAACTCAAAACATTGAATCCCATAACACTGAAAATACACAGGAAACTAACATTTAATATATGCCAGCACAGTTATATACAGAAACAAATAAAAAACAAACCATATTATACTTCTCCAACTATAAGCAGGGGGAAACCCCCCCTGTGCCCCCCACACCTTCTGCTACTTAAATATATCAACTCCGAAAATGCACTACACAGAACAAAAGAGCAAACATACCATTCTGTGCTTCATGACTGCCTGTTTAAACTGTAAAAAAAATATCCTCAACCTTTTCTTAGTAACACTACTTCATTGTTAAAACATTACACATTACTATATATCTCTGCGATACTTATCAGAGTTTCATAGGTAATCTCAGTCATGTTCCTTTCTTACTTGCTATACTACAACATAACACATCTTAGTGTAGTGTAGTGGGATTTCGGAGTTGATATATTTAAGTAGCAGGGGGCATGGGGGGTGCAGCCCCCACATGGGGTGCAATTGGGCTTGCCCCCCTGCTTATAGTTGAAGAAGTGTAATATGGTTTATTTTGTATTTGTTTCTGTATGTAGTTGTGAAGGAATATAGTACATGCTGATTTCCTATGTATTTTTGAGTGTTAGGGGATTCAATGTTTTGAATTTAAAGTGTTTTGAATTTTCAAGATTTTGGTCTCAATGTTTTGAATTTCAGTGTCATGGGCTTTCAGTGTTCTAAAGTGAATCTGTATGTGCATGTGTTGTGTTTGTGTGCACGTGTGTGTGTTATTTAAACAACATACTGAGAAAAAGGTACATACGTGTCTCAGGTCTGCAACATGCATTCATGACAGCTTTTTTCACCTAGGTTACAAGGATGTCTTTAAATGTATTTTAGCGCATTGCAATCACACAATCAAATCTGAAATCCAGCCTTTCACACAGGTCTCATAACAATATATGTTACCTGTGACATTATGATGATGATGTCACCATTTATAAAGTGCTCTATGACAATGGTAAATTTGCAATGTGCAAATAATGTTAAGTACTGTGTTCTCCAGCTTGAGTAATTAGATACATAGGGGATAAAATCACACAACAGTCAACTTCTGTGTATGCCAGCGTGTCTAATTGTGTGTGTGCATAGTCAGAAGAGGATGTCTATGTTCTGCTACCTTCACTCAAGTATCATTCTGAAAATCATTTTACACTGGTACATGACTGCACAGCAGTTTCATATAGCCCTCCCAACATCCTCTTCTCACCATATACAGATGATGTCATCCTATACAAAGCACAGCCTGGCACTGTTAAAGTTAGCTTGTGCCATGATGCTATGTTAAATACTACTTTCTCCATCTTATGTAGCTAGGTAGATAGGTAATCTAATCTCACAGCAGTCAACGTGTGTGTGTGTGTGTGTGTGTGTGTGTGTGTGTGTGTGTGTGTGTGTGTGTGTGTGTGTGTGTGTGTGTGTGTGTGTGTTCATGTCAACTCTCATTCTGGAGACAATTTAAGAGCAGCATGTGACTCCATATCTACGTCAGACACTCCTACCAACATCTTCTTTTCGCCATACACTGATGATGTCATCCACTATAAAGTGCACTCTGACACTATTAAAGTCAGACATGTCTTGGCATAGCATTAACTAGTCTGTTCTGTAGCTTGTATAGCTAGGTAGGTAGTGGTTCTAAACTCACAGCAGTCAGTATGTGTGTGTGTTCAATCAAATCCTGTTCTAGAGACAATTTTAGAGCATGTGAGCTCACAGCTATGTCAGACACTCCTACCAATGTCTTTTTCTCACCATGCACTGATAATGTCCCCCACAATAAAGTGTACTCTTGACACTGTTAAAGCCCAGTTCACGATGTGGTGTTAGCATTAAGTGCTGTGCTTGTGTAACTAGGTAGGTAGGTGATCGAATCTCACATCAGTCAAATTGTGTATGTGTGTTCAGTCAACTCTCAGTCTCGAGACAATTTTAGAGCAGCATGCGAGTCCACAGCCATATCAGACACTCTTACCAACATCTTTTCACCATTAACTGATGATGTCATCCACTATAAAGTGCACTCTGACAGTGTTAAAGTTAGACTTGTGCCATGGCACTAGTGTTAAGTACTCTGTTCTGCAATTTGTGTAAGCAGAAGTTCTACTCTCACAGCAGTCAACGTTTGTGCGTTTATGTTCAGTCAACTCTTGCTCTGGTGAGAATTTTAGAGAAGCATGTGAATCCACAGCTATGTCACACACTCCTGCCAATATCTTCTTCTCAGCATACAATAATGCTGTCATCCTCTTAAAGTGCACTCTGACAGTGTGAAAATGAGATCTCTGTGGTGGCGGTGTTAATCTTACATTGTATGGACTCTACCTTGCATACCTAAGAGGTTTAATGTTTGAATCTGACCTGAGTCAAATGTGCATGTGTGTGTGTGTGTGTGGGGGGGGGGGTTGGTGGTATATCATGGTCATTGTTTGATCTTTTGAATCTCTTTTCATTTAACTCCCACTAAGGAGAACCTTTAACATAGACCCATGAATCCAACATCCCATTTTTCCTCCCTGTCTACATAACATCCTTCCTCCAGAATAATGGAGGATGTCATCATCTCAAAGATGCATACACACATCATGAAGCAGATCCCTTCCATGACCGTCTGCACCCCATCCCCAGACCACTGGATGTGTGATTGCTAATTCTGCCATGGGTCATGCACATGTCACATATGAACATAGGCAGTCTGTATTAAATCAAGCACACACATACACACATACCCCTCTTATCTTCCATCACATATATATAGTGATTTGTGTTTAAATGGTATAATAATAGCTGGGATTTTTTGTGATGTTAATCATTTGCCTGGAAAAGTCCCATGACCCTAAGAACATTGCACATGTCAATGTTGCTGTCATCCACATGTGCTGTTTTGAGGTGTGGATGTACAGTAGCCCTACAGCAGTGTATTCCAATCAGTGATTTCAGGTACTGTATTTTGGGCACTGCTGACATTTGATTACATGTTTCTTTCATAACAGTTGTAGTAATATGGGCCTCCACTGAAAATGGACATGTATCCAGTTGGACAATCCAGGTCAACAAATGTAAAATAAAATAAAAAATAAATAAATAATATGGCTCCTGAGAACTGTTGACATGGTATGATGTTACGTATATTGTTGCCTTAGTAAGGCATGTGCTCTTGTAGTGGAGTATATCAATATTCTACACAGTTTTCATTCACCCATCACAGTGACATTTGCAGTATGGCACATGTATTCATATGTATGCTTACCATCATGAAATGCTATGTGACATGCAGCAATATTATATCATACTGATTACATGGCCACATAATCCTTGTTTCATCCACATGCTGTAATTCTGTTACACACACAAACATATAACAAGTTCAGATTCACTTGCAACCTTGGGCAAATCATTGTATGCACAATCATGTTGACATTCACAAGGATTATTCAGGTGTTTCCTAGCAGCATTGTGTGACAATTACCATTTGTGTCATTAACTTTTCTGGATGGATCACATTCACATAATTTATAATGTGTCCATATATGGTATCACAACCCTCACACACACCTTTCCAATGATAAATATATAGGCATATGATGTGCAATTGATGTAATGATGTGAAATAGGTAGATTTGTATGACTGTGTTAACATTTTCACTGTGTGGCATGTGATGCATACCCAATGTTGTATTTGGAGATGTTGTCACAAATCATTTACTAATTAAGTACAAAATCTTAAGGGGGATAAACAGCTATGTGCACAGGTGTTTGTGGATAGCACCACCCATACTCAGCTGGAGGAAATAGACAACCTGTTAGCTAGCAGATTTGAATCAAACTTCACCACCCTGTCCCCAGTGGTCATCACCCAAACTATACATGCAAACATTACTTAGCTTATTTTCACAACAGACATGATATCAGTGGGCTGTGACAATATCCCGGGTTGCCTTTTCAATAACTTAATACCTGACCTAGCAGACACATGTGGACTTCTACTTATCCACAGCCTCCGGATAGGCTATGTTCTGGCAGAATGGTGAACAGCAACAGTCATCCATCTGAAGGGGGCACTATCACCTGACACAGGGAATTATAGACCCATAAGCCTGACTACCCTTAAATGTAAGGTGACAGAAAGAATATTGATGGACCTTATTAAGAAGGACATAAGTAATCTCCGCACTGTGTACCCAACACATTTTTGATTCATTAAGGCTATATCAGTCTAAATTTGGTTGACTTCTTCCAGAACATCACCAAGGATAATGGAAAGACTGTGCATCCTACCTAAACTGACATGGCCAAGGCATTTGACACAATTGCACACTCAGGTATTTCAGAGAAACTGTCTCAACTGGGCATAAACCCATTTGTCACCAAGTGGGTAGCCAAATGGCTCACCGACAAGGCACACATTGTCAAAGTGTGTGAACTGACTTCTAGCAAGAGGCCAGTGACCAGGGCCATAATACAAGTTTCTGTACTAGGCCCTTTGCTTTTAAGTATTTAATTCTCAGAAGTAAAGGCAAACGTAGACAGCCTTTGTATGACCAGCTTGACAAATGACTGCAAATTGTAGAAAGCCATTGAATCCACAAACAATATTGATATACTACAAAAAGTATTAACACACACAAATGATTGTTGCCAGAGCCATTGAGACATATTAAATGGCCTAAAAACATAATTATTCCCTTTCTAAAAGCAAATGCCCAAGCTAATTGCAATATAGACAGCACACCCCTAAGAGAAGACCAAGTGGTACGTGATCGGGGTACTTAGGTAGATAGTAATCAGAATTTCAACCAACATGTTTCCACAGCAAAACCATTCTATGTGGCACAACTCAACTCATAAGTATGGGCATACCATCCACTTCAAAGAGCATTATAATTATATTGTACTCAGCCCTCATCTCACTAGCAACTGAGTACATTGCATCCTTTTGCATGTACCTCAACACATATGTTCAACAGCTGTAGCAACCACAGAGTTTTCACACAATAAAGATACAGAGTGTAAAAAACAGTCCTATGCTGAAAGACTGAAAGCCCTATCATTGTATTCTGTCTACTACAGACTACTAAAGGCTGATCTTTGTATGGCCTACAGGGCAGTCTCCAATCCAGCATGATGGAAATGTTACACATTGATATAGCAAACTGCACAAGGGTCACTTTTTCCAAGGATGTTAACCTAACCTCTGACATAATAAACCATGTTGGAAAGATAGAAACATCTCCCAAACACTACCCTTTCTCTGGATCAAGCTTTCCATTCATGCAGAGCAAAGGCCTTTCCTAACCCTCTTCAAGTGCAACCTAGATCAATGGATGGGTTAATCATAATTGTACTCCTGATGTTGCACCCATGGCCAGCATGAATAGAGGAAGTTGGTATTAGATAACATAGTATAGGCTCATACATATGTGAACATCATTCACCTAGCTATTGTAAATTGTAAAATGCATGTTAAATATGGCTAGGCTTTTATGGGATCTTGGAACATTAGCCTAGTACTCTCCTGTGAACATTTGAAATCCAATTGTATCCTAGGTATAGCTATAGTGTGACTGTACAGCATCACAGATGTAACAGTACATCACACCAGTATTACCGTTTGATAGTTTACATGAACACATATGCAAGTATGTCAGGATTTCGTGGCAGTATCAATGGCAATGTCAGTGGACATTGATCATGTGCCACATGTCTTGTGGTTTGACATGTGCTTATAGAGTGTGCTCCCTGTATTGTTTGGTATGTGAACAATATCACAGTGATAGCTTCCTCAATCATTGATGCTAGACATTGCACTGCTGTAGTTTCTGTGCTGTGCATATTGGCATAGTTGATGCATTGTCATCAGTCGCCCATACTGCCATACCATTCATTTTTATAGATCTCTTATTAACTTTCACATCAATTGCAGATGATTCAGATAATACCCATTACTATTACATGTGACAGATGGATGCAATACACAGCTGTGCATATGGAAACCACTCAAAATAGTGTGCTGTTTGTAAGGCTTGTTATCCATATGGCCAATATCTATGTCAGCCAGGGATGCTTTAGTCAAGTGTCTCACTTTTGTCAGAGTGAGCTCCCACACTTCTTGTTGGCCATACAGAACTATTCTTTGAGATGCATATTCATTAGATTTGACAGTGCAGACTTCCCTTCAAGGTATTCTACTAGATGCAATTGTGATACATCTTTCTGTGCTGCACCCAGTAAATACACATCTCAGTGACATCATTGATGGCATGTGTTTGATTCATGGAGCTGTCAGTTGTGGCTTATGTGTCATCCAAACCTCTCAACTAGCCACAATTGCACCTGATTTCAACCCCTGGTTTAACAGTGTCCATGTTAAACACTTCAAAAAGTGGTCATTTTGCCAAGGGGTGGTGACTTCCCCCTTACAGAATACTGACAATCATTACAGTTGCAAACATCCATTGTTCCTGTAGAACATCCATATTAACTTATACTCACATATTCTTTCCATGTCACAGATTAATGGTGGTATTATTTTAAAATTATCACTGATTGTGCCTGCTTCTGTCTACAGTTGTTCATGAGTCTGTTGCTATGTACCCATGATTGGTTGAGAACTATGGTGACATGTCAGTCATATTCAAGCAAGTCATTTTGCAGATCTTAACAAATATACACATACCCCGTATTTTATATATCATCCTTGCTAAATGTCTTCTCCAGTGACCATGTCAGTGATGTTTTTATCACAACCATTCTTCTCTGTTGAAATGTAACTGTGTGACTGTCACCTACATACCATCATGTGTGATGATAGAAATATACTCGCACAGGAGATGTAAACTGCAGTATGTAATATGCTGTCTACACATGTACTTAATATTATTCTACTGACTTGTCTTGGAAGTGTACATACCTTTACACATAACTGTACATACCTTGACACATCCTGTCTTGGTTACATTGCCATATTTAACATGCCCTTTTCATCTTCATTTATTCCTGTCATTCATGTCTGCATACGTTTTTATCAGCACACTTTCCCTGCTTAATATGTGTTTCATTGCATTTATCTTTGCTGTTCAACACACCATCTATTATGTTATTGATGATGAGTACAGTGGGACAATGACCTCCTTTTTTCTGGATGAAAAGCCCTTAGTGATGAGGTGTGCCACATAGAAGGATTTCCTGACTGTTGTGGTGATGTGATTATCGAAGGTGAGACCACTGTCCACCTGTTTCCCTAAGTCTCTTATCAAACTTTCAGTGTTTAGTGTACTGCCACCTATATGGTAATTCATGGATACATGTTTTTTCCCAAAGGGGATAACTATACATTTCTTGGCATTGAGCTTGAGTCCATGGCTCTGGCTCCAAGCATCTGTTTCTGTAAGGCCCTTTTGTAGAGTATCCACATCATTTGGGGATTCAATAATGGCTCCCAGTTTGCAGTCATCTGCAAACTTTGTTATCCACAGTCCCTTAGTGTTGGCCTGTACTTCAGAGAAGTAGATGCCAAACAAGAGTGGTCCCAGGACTGAACCCTGAGGTACTCCACTTGTCACTTGTTTGGAGCTGGATTTGGAGTCGGCTACTTTTACAGTGTGGGTTCTATCAGTAAGCCAGTTAGCAGCCCATTGGGTGATGTAGGGATTAATGCCCAGCTTAGTAAGTTTATCTATGATTCCAGAGTGGGGGATGGTGTCAAAGGCCTTGGCAAGGTCTAAATAGGCTTTGTGGACTACCTTACCCTTGCCCATGGCTCTGGAGACTGATTCGAAGAAGTCAATCAAGTTCAGGAGACAAGATCGGCCCTTCACAAACCCAAACTGGGTGGGGTCCAGTGTTTGAAGGACTAATGCTTCCAGTGTTTGAAGGACCACTAATGCTAACCAAAAATAACTCATTTGAATACACCAGTGGTAATGTATTCAATAAAGGTAATTGTTATGTACATGATTCCCCTTTTAGGTATCACATTGATAACACACTCCTGAAAATTGATCCTGTAGTTAGGGATCTGGGAATGTATGTTGGCAATGAACTGCATTTTGATCACCATGTATCCACTGTTGTAAAGAAGTCCTTCTTCATTGCACAGCTTATATATAATTGTATTAACTCCATATCCAAGGGTGTAATCATTCCTCTCTACTCGCTACCCATTAGGCTGATTATTGGGTATAAGGCCCCTTTCAATATGTACTTGTCCAAGTACTTGTCACAATTGAAATTATTAGATAAAATATATGTAAAAATGCCCATGAAAAAACAAACCTCAACACTGAAACATGGCTATATAATATAAGGGTCTATATTATGATATTGCACGCTCAGAAGAGTGACCGACACATAATCAACCCATGTAAGTGAAAGCTTACAATGTCGAAACTTCAGAATAGTGATTTTTTTCCAAGGAAAAAAATCGGTGTTCCGAAACAAAAAAAAAACTGTAAAACATTACATAATGTGGGTGGCTTGGCCCCCCCCCACACCCCCCCTACTTAAATATACCAACTCTGAGATCACACTACAGTGCCAAAAAGGCAAAGTAGTGAAAGTGGCCAAAAGAATTCTTTCCCAGGGAAAGAATTCACTAAAAAGCAGATTCTCTATTTTTGACTTTTCGCGCTCTTCAGTTCGACAAGGATGCATTCGACAACCTGTGTCTGAGACAGTGTAATAGGGAGCCTAATATAAAGGAGTCTGAAGAAGAGTTACGAGTAAATTCAAAAATGCTTACCTTACCTTAATAAAGATCGTTTTACATTTATCTGTTTGCATTTTATCTGCTTTATATTATAAAGCCATGTTTCAGTGTTTCAGTTTGTTTTTTCTTACAATTGGAATTATCACAATGTTTTCTCACTAAAGAAAAACAAGACCCCAAATCATGAAAATTTTGAAGACCATCTGAAAGCCTTGTCTCTCTTCTCAGTATCGTACAGAGTACTGAGAGGCAACCTTTGTCTCTATTATAGAGGCTCAACAGACCCTGTTCTGTCAAACCTATTGCACACTCACAAGTCCAATGCAATCATAAACACACGCTCATAGGATCTCAATAATTTCTGAAAAATAAACAGAACATGTTGAAGGGATAGGCTAGTATCACAGAGAATGTTGTTTCTATGGAACCATCTTCAATTTCTCTTACTCTAAATGGATGGGTAACTACAAATTTACCCTAGGTTTAGCAAACCTGCCCTCAAATATAGGGGAAACATGTAAATGTCCCAAAATATCTTTGTTTGGCCCATCTCTGGGTTATTTGTATGCAAAATCTAAGGGCTAAAAACTACTATAGGAATGTATGGCTAGGCTTCTTAAGATTATTAGAGCTTGATAGCCTAATAAGTACATAGTAAGTACTTATGAACCTACTATGACTCTCAGTCTCTGAGTACTAAAAATCATAGCATTGCCCTCCACACATAATAGCAGAGAGACAGAAAGAGGAGCACTTTCATATGTTACAGGATTAATAAACTTCATAGGTCAAGTCCTTGTCTGGAGAAGGCTCTTTCTCCAATAATGGTTTTGAAAGGGGAGTGTTATATAGTTAACCAACAAATGGGCAAATCTTAAACTATGACTGAATTACTACAATCCAAAAGTATTAGGTACCACAAAATATTAATTGAAGAATGATTCCTGTATCTCTGCTGTCACAGCTAATGCCTATCATTATTTTGGTGACACCAGGTCAGATAATAGAAGAGGCAGTTACACTCTTAAATTAATCCATAAATCTGTCAACATAATCCCAACTGTTTCAGCTTCAAGTAATTCCAGTCTAGACAACAACCTGAAATGAACCCTCATACAGCTTATTTTCAATGGCCACACAAATATATTCCTTGCCATCTTCAATATATAATTTCCTTCTACCCTAAGTATTATTTAAAATACATTCATATACGTTATTAACATTGTCAGATAGCACAGACATATTATTACTGGTGACTTCAATTACAATTAGGACGGAAAAAAAATAAATCTTCAGTAAATCACTTGTGTCATCATAATCTATCCCAGCTGGTCACCTCAGGAACAAGACCTAACCAACTAAAACACAAAGTCATCAGTACTCAACTTCATTACTACAAATATACCAGACAAACTAAAATACCTTGCCATGATAGCTCCCTCATAAAGTGATCACAGGACTATTTTATCTGAGTGTTTTTTAAAGCAAATTTCCATTAATACTAATTAAATCTGGGCACATTCTTGAATCTTGCCTAGCATAATTCGACAAGAAATAGAACTTATCATTTGAATCCCTCTACATACCTGCATTGATCCAGTATCAGCACAGAGAGCTTTCTACTTTCATTATTTCCCCTATACAGGATAAACTATTCCAACTCACACTAAAAGAAATTAGAATAAAAATATGGAATAACTTATGGATACATTCCTCTATAAGAAAGCTAATCAGAGATTGGGAAAAGATCTGGAAATTATGGAAAACCAATCCAAATGAAATCACATTTCAGTTATGTAAAACAAAAAAACAAATATTACAGTAAAATCAAATGAAGCTAATGTCTCCTATTTAAGAACTATGCAGAATTCTCATCTTGCCAATTTCAAACTCTTCTGGAAATTCATTAAGCATATCTGCTCCTGTACAATCCTTCCAAAATCTAAAAATAATTCACTACTTAACATGGACATCCTTAACAAACCTTACTTGCGTCTAATTTACCATTTTCCTCAAACTTTCCAACCCTTTCCAGTTCCAGTCCATCAAACCTGATACCTCCTTCCAAGACCTTATTGACAAACATCCTCTTTATTTTAAACATGTTCTGTTAATAGAGTAAAATAATTCCTACTTAATATTGATTTTTCCAGTAACCCATTTTTCAGTGTTCTTCACAACAAACTTCTACAATCCAGTGCTGAGCAATGATACAAACCACTAACATTTACCTACAATCTAATAACAGCCACCATCATTCCATGCAGATTCGAAGATCAATAAATCAGCTTAAACTACAGACTCATATGCAACATCTGTCAACTTACAAATATACTTGAAAAAACAATCTACCAAAATAATCAACTGCATCAAAATTTATTATATACTGTCACAAAGACAGCATGGTTTCAGGGCAAAATACAGCACAAGCATTGCAATTTACCACCTTACAAGCTACTTAATCTCCAGTATGGACAAAGCCTTTCTTAAAGGCAACATGTTCCTAGATTTAAAAAAATGATAAATCAGTCATGCCCTTCTGCATAAACTCAAATCATGTGGCTTCTCTGACAATCTACTCTTATGGTTTAAGAATAATTAAGTTACAGCAAGTTCTTTCATAGTATTCTCAGGTCAACGCTACACACTCTCTGGCACACTTTCTAAAGGGGTACAATAAGGCTCCATTCTTAATCTGTTTATCTTCTCCCTATTTACAACTTAGCCACTGATCTACCACAGACTAACTTAACACTCAATGCAGATATTATTATATTGCCCAGCTCTTACAAACAAGCCCCAAGACTGGAAAAACACTGCAAATCAATTTTACCTTACTATTAAATTGGCTAACCACTAAACAATTAAAGTTAATATTGTGCGTCAGAGCTGGCAACTCAGTACGTAAAAATCTACTGCCAATCATTAGCGACCGGAGTTACTCTGTGGTGACCCCTAACCGGGAAAAGCCGAAAGACACAACAACCTTCAAATCAAATGTTATGATACTTACCACCTCTAAGAAATTGCACCAAACCAAACTCTTCTCAACTTCCTGTTATGGATCTTAACAAACTACCACTCCCCATAGTCAAAAAGCAAAAAAGTACCTGGACATTCTTATTGACCAAATGCTATTCTAGTTTTTAATTCCCATGTTACACAACAGTCATAAAATGTACTCATCCAGTTAAAACTAACCTATAGATTTTACAACTACCTCACTCAGGAAGCCAGAACAGCCATTGCATTAAATGTTCTTATCAGTGGAAATGGAATATGCCCTGTTTAATTACACTTCAGCATTACCTTACTAAAGAAAACTGAAAACGGAATCCTTAGATGTATCCATCTAGCCCAAAGAAATAAACATAATTTCATATCCACACAAAAGGTGATCTTGGAGCAAACTTCCTTTTAAAGTCCCTAACCTTTAAACTTCTGCATAACTCCTACTGTCTGGCTTCCCTCAGTGATAAATTAAAAACTAACTCTACTAATCATTTCCTTAGCAACCATGAGACTATAATGCTTATCTGACCAGGGTCACCCTTCACACTTGTCATTAGGAAAAGTCATTTTCTAAGCTTACTGCAGCCACTTTGAGTTTTCTCTCCTAAAATAAAAGAGAAAAATTAGCAATTGGGCTTTATTCTGGAAGCAACACCTCTTTAAACAAAAGGAAAGTACCTGCTTTAAAGATAATCGATTATCTAAATCTCACAACAAGATCTCCAAGTCGATAACAGTATTACTCTTCACATACATCCTTGTATCTGAGTGATTATCATTTTTCTGCATTTTCTTGCTGCCCTTAGCTAATTCTGCCTAAAAGGCTAATTTTTAGCATTTCTGTGATTTAAAAATCTTGTTTCAGCTACATATTGTACTTATTTGGCTGCCTGCACTTTTACAAAGTCGTTTTCATGTTTAAATTACCTGTTTAACTGTTATAGGCTACACACTCAACTGTGATAGCCATTTCTGTGCATTTAAAGTTTTTTTTTTTTATTGTATCTACTTCATTTTCTGAAAGAAAAATACTTGTTTCCTGCCTTTCTAAGCTAGTATAGTCCACTTTTCAGGTTAGTGTTGAATTCAGGGCTGTTTTACAAGTTTCTGTGTTTGCCCATACTTACTTGGATAGAAGGAAGTTTCTCTGTTCACCTGTGAGATAGGGGAGCTTTGAGCAGCCTATCTGTCTCTGGAGGAGTGGCTTCAGCCCATAAATTAGTAGTCTATTGGCCATTTTGGGCTAATTTCTATCTCTCTCATTTCCCTGCTATAAAAAAAACACATTTGCAAGGTTTTTGCTCTTGTATGCAGCTCAGCAAGCTCTGGCCTGGTGCCCTGCAGAGTTCTACAGCAGCAGAGAGACAAAAGAGAGACTTTGGAGTGATTAAGTATCATTTTTCTGCATTTTCTAGCTGCCTTTAGCTAATTTCACCTAAAGCGCTAATTTTTATCATTTATGTGATTTAAAAAGCTAGTTTCAGCTACATATTGTGCTTATTTTACTGCCTGCACTTTTACAAAGTCATTTTAGTGTTTAAATTACCTGTTTAACTTTTATAGGCTACACACTCAAGTGTGATAGCCATTTCTATGCATTTAAAGTGTTTTTTTGATTGTATCTGCTTTATTTTCTGAAAAAAAAAAAACAAACAAAAAAAACTTGTTTCCCACCTTTCTAAGCTAGTATAGTCCAGTTTTCAGGTTAATGCTGAATTCAGAGCTGTGTTACAAGTTTCTGTGTTTGCCCATACCTTACTTGGATATAAGGAAGTTTCTCTGTTCACCTGTGAGAGAGGGGAGCTTTGAGCAGCCTATCTGTCCCTGGAGGAGTGGTTTCAGCCCATAAATTAGTAGTTTATTGCCCATTTTGGGCTAATTTTATTTTCTTTCATTTCCCTGCTATAAAAAACACATTTGAGCAGTTTTGAGCCAGTTAGCTAGGGTATAACTATCCCCGGCTCCACAAAGCCTCCTCTTCAAGTTTTCCCTTGTAACTAGGCAAAATTTCAACTTAAGCACTCAAACCATTAATTTCTCAGCCCGGCACATGCTCAAAACTCATAGCAAGCACTAATAAATCCTAGCACTAGACCCCCCCCCCCATACTGTAAAGAAGGACAAGGTTCTCTATTCGACCTTACCAGCCAATCAGTAAAACAGTTCACTGTACCTATCCAGGCATGTCCAAAGGGCAGTTTCAGGTGTACTCTACAGTCCAACTGGTGAATCTGGGCATTTTGAGGCAATGTTACAACTGCCTCATGTACACAGACAAACATCTCCTCCTACCACCAAACCATAAAACACATACTTCACAAAACCAGTGTGCCACGCAATCACAGCCCTTAAGGCAAAATAACATACCCAACACATTAGTAATAGGTGAGTCTATAGTCAGGCACACTGACGTCCCACTCACTATGCTAAACAAGGAGAAGGTTACTGTTTGCTGCCTGTCAGGTGACAGGATCAGCCACATACCACAAGCACTCAGGTCACTCCAGAACAAGTACAAATATGACTCTGTCATTGTCCATGTTGGTGTGAATGACCTGAGCACTACCTCCCTGGACTATATGAAAAGAGACTTGGAAGAGCTCTCTGATCACATAGCCCAGGCCAGTATGACCCTGACCCTGAGTAGCATCCTGCCCTCACCAAGAATGATACTATGGTATAAAGAAAAAAATATCAATTTCAGCAATTGGCTAAGCTTCTGGTGTAATTCAAAGGGGCTCCAGTGTCTGTCGGCCTGGGATGACATGCTCGACAAGCCACACTGCTTTTCTAGAGATGTTTTTCACCTGTCACCCTTAGGCTTTTGAATACTGGCCAAGGCTCTTTCCACCCCCATAGTGCTTTTTTTAGGCAAGGCTCAAAAGATGAACCCACTGCCATAAATAGCACAAGTAACAAAAATCTGAAGGCAATGCTACTCAATGCCAGAAGTCTAAACCTCAAAATGCATGCACTCGAGGCACTCCTCAGTATGGAGAAAATCGATATATGTGCAGTAAGAGAAACCTGGTTTAAGGCTCCAGAGAGCACCCCAGCACTACCAGGCTACAACTCATACCATACATTTCGGCCACAGAACCCGGATCGAAATACAAAAGGCGGGGGTATATCCATATTCATCAAGGATACCCACACCTCCAGGTTAGTGGCACAGCACGATGCTTCAGAGATTATCCACGTGCAACTAATAACAGGAAAAACTGCAATTCAAATTGTAGCTTGCTACAGATCACCCACCATGTCCCAGGACCCCCATTCTGTGTTTCTGGAAACACTGGGAAACATAAAGGGCCTACCAAGCACCCTAATATTGGGTGATTTCAATTACCCAAACATTAAATGGGAGAACTTTTTGAGTACTAACTCCCTTGCCCAACATTTCCTAGAAATTATAAACTCAAATGTCCTGGATCAACTGGTCAACACCCCCACCAGTGGTGACAACATATTGGACCTGGTCATCACCAACATGGGTGACCGGTGTTCCACACCAGAGGTCAACCACTCGCTGGTTAGATCTGACCATAAACTAATCACTCTGGACATCCACATTCTGCCCCCACCCCCGGTCAAGGAAAACACCATGAAAAACTTTTCAAAAGCAAACTTCATGTTACTTAAGACCGAAGTGGAAAGTTTCAAAGCCCCCATCCTGAAGGATAACACTGTCCAAGCTGCAAAATCCTTTACTAATGCACTCTACGGGCACCTACAAGAATACCTGGATCGTGCTATCCCAAGCAACACCAAGACACACTCCTCCAAGAAAAGGAAACCAGTCTGGTGGACCCCTGACATAAACAAGCTATACAATAGAAGGAAGAAACTAGTACAGAAAAGAGTAAAATCCCAAGAAGGGAAGACATCCCTGATCAGTATCAGCAAAAAGCTATGATCCCTCATAAAAATCATCCAAGGCTAGCTTCAAAAGAAAAGTTGCCAAGGACTCCAAAGATAACCACAAGGCATTCTTTAGCTATGTCAAGAATCTAAGTGGCAATTCTCAGATCTGCTCGGAGTTAGTGCAGAATGGCACAAAATACACTGAACCGACCAATATCATCAACATCCTGGCAGACAAGCTCAGTGCAAACTTCACCCCCCTCTCACCCCCAAAAGGGCCCATAACCATACCAGAAGAATGTAGCACCCCTGAAATCAGAGACACTTAGGTTAAAACAGCCCTCTCCAAAGCCAAAAACACAGCATCAATGGGACCGTACAGTGTCCCAGGCTGCGTCCTGCATGAGCTTAAAGATGAACTAACCCCTCACCTAAACACACTGTTCAAACTCAGCCTCTCCACAGGCTACATACTGATAGAGTGGTGCACAGCAATGGTTATTCCGCTCCACAAAGGTGGAGCCACAACAGACCCCAGGAACTATCACCCTATAAGTCTGACCAGCTTAGTCTGCAAGGCTATGGAGCACATCACCATGGAACTCTTTAACAGAGACATTGGGAACCTCCAAACACTGGACCCTACCCAGTTTAGCTTTGTCAAGGGCAGATCATGCCTCCTAAACCTGGTGGACTTCTTTGAGACAGTTACTAGGGCTATAGATGAGGGAAAGGCGGTCCACACAGCCTACCTAGACCTCGCAAAGGCCTTTGACACCATTCTCCATTCTGGTATTATAGACAAGCTCACCAGCCTGAACATAAAGCCCTACATCATGAGATGGGTTGCCAACTAGCTCATGGACAGAACCCACATGGTAAGAGTTGTGGGAGCTAGGTCAGACTCTAAGCCGGTTACAAGTGGCGTTCCCCAGGGCTCAGTCCAAGGCCCCTCCTGTTCAGCATGTACTTCTCAGAGGTACAGGCAAGCACAGGAGGACTATGGCTGACCAAGTTCGCAGATGACTGCAAACTAGGGTCTATAATTGACTCTCTGGCTGACACAAACATCCTCCAAAAGGATCTCACTGAGACAGATACCTGGTGTCAAAATCATGGCCTCAAGCTAAATGTCAAAAAGTGCATAGTCATCCCCTTTGGAAAAAACAAAGTACCCACAAATTATCACATGGGTGGTAGTCCCCTAAATATGGAAGATGTAATAAGGGATCTGGGGACCCAAGTAGATAGTAATCTCTCCTTTGATAATCACATTGCCAAAGTGGTTAGAAAATCCTTTTATGTGGCCCACCTAATCACAAAAGGGTTTGCATCCAGATCAAAAGAGGTCATTGTGCCCCTCTATTCATCACTCATCAGACCCATCATAGAGTACAATGCCCCATTTGGGATGTACCTTACAAGACACCTGCAACAGCTGGAAAGACCACAGAAGTACCTCACCAAGAGGATCACTGGCCTCAAACAGATGCCCTATGCAGCTCGACTAAAGAAACTCCAGCTGTACTCGGTTGCATAGCACCTACTCAGAGGTGATCTCTGCCTGACATACAAGGCCATGTCCAACCCAGAATTGATGGACATGCTCCACCTAAAGAAAACCATATTCCCTCAAACCACATGTGCTAGGGACCTAAAGCTCACCACAACAACAAATAGGACGTGTTGGAGGGATAGCTTCCTGTCCCAGAGACTTCCCATGCTTTGGAACAAGATTCCAATCTACATTAGGCAGAGCTCCTCGCTAACACTCTTCAAGAGAAACCTTGACAAGTGGATGGGAAACAGAAAGTTTACCCCAGGAATCACTTAAGTGGCTCTGCTGGATGGGAACTATTCTATGGGGGTGTTGAAAGCCAACACATTCTGGCTAGGCTTATAAATGCCTTCCGGCAGATAGCCTAGTACCTACCTATGAACCTATGAACCTATAAACGTCAGGTCAGACAAGAACCAATACTTCTATTTCTGTCATGTTATAGGTTCATAGGTTGATACTAGGCTATCTGCCCTAGGGCATTTATAAGCCTAGCCAGAGTATGTTTGGCTTTCGCCACCCTTTTAGATTAGTTGACTGTGCTTCTGTATAGTAGGTCACAGAAGATAGCCCTTTTAAGGTTTGTTTACTGTACCTTTGTCAAGCAGCGACACAGAAGAGATCCCAGGGGTAAACTTAAGATCTCCCATCCATTCATCCATTCCAGAGGGTCAGTGAGGAGCTCTGCCTGACATGGATTGGGATTTTGTTCCAGAGTGAGGGGAGCCTCTGGGATATGAATCTGTCCCTCCAGCATGTCCTATTTATTTCTGTGCTGAGGTTCAGGTCCCTGGAGCATGTAGCTCTAAGAGATTTAGATTTCCTCAGGTGAAGCATGTCCATTAATTCTGGGTTGGACATGGCTTTATACTTCAGACACAGATCACCTCTGAGTAGGCGGTACACAACTGAGTAGAGCCGAACTGCATAGGGCATCTGTTTGAGCCCCTTGATCCTCTTGGTGAGATACTTTTGGGGTCTTTCCAGTTGCTGAAGGTGTTGGGTAAGGTACATCCCAAACGAGGCATTGTACTCAATTATGGGCCTGATAAGTGATGAGTAGAGGGGCACAATGACCTCTCTTGATCTAGATGTGAACCCTTTCATGATAAGGTGGGCTATATAGAAGGTCTTTCTAACCACTTTGGCAAAGTGATTGTCAAAGAGAGATTGCTATCTACTTGGGTCCCCAAGTCCCTAATTACTTCCGTACTTAATGGATTACCACCTATGTGGTAATTTGTGGGCACTTTGTTTTTTCCAAAGAGGATGACTATGCACTTTTTGGCATTTAGCTTTAGGCCATGGCTCTGGCACCAGTTATCCGTCTCTGTGAGACCCTTTTGGAGGATGCTTGTTTCAGTCAGAGAGTCGATTATAGCACCCAGTTTGCAGTCATCTGTGAACTTGGTCAGCCATAGTCCACCCGTGTTAGTCTGTACCTCGGAGAAATATATACCGAACAAGAGAGGTCCCAGGACTGAGCCTTGTGGGACACCACTTGTAACTGGTTTAGAGTCTGACATGGCACCTGCTATTCTGACCATGTGGGTTCTATCCCTGAGCCAGTTTGCAACCCATCTTGTGACATAGGGGTTGATATTTAAGCTAGTGAGCTTATTTATAATGCCTGAGTGGGGTATTGTGTCAAAGGCTTTACGAGGTCCAGGTAGGCTGTGTGGACTACCTTCCCTTCATCTATGGCTTTGGTAACTGTTTCAAAGAAGTTGACCAGGTTCAAGAGGCAAGATCTGCCCTTAACAAAGCCGAATTGGGTAGGATCCATTGTCTGGAGGTTCCCAATGTCTTTGTTTATGATTTCCATGATGATACGTTCCATAGCTTTGCAGACCAGGCTAATCAGGCTTATAGGGCGATAGTTTCCGGGGTCTGCTGTGGCACCACCTTTGTGGAGTGGGACCACTGTTGCTGTACGCCATTCCTTGGGAACATATCCTGTTAATCTCTGTAAGGCTGAGATTGAACAGTGACTTTATATGAGGGTTTAGTTCTTCTTGGAGCTCGTGTAAGACGCAGCCTGGGACACCGTCTGGTCCCATTGATGCTGTGTCTTTAGCTTTGGAGAGGGCAGCTCTCACCTGTGCATCTGTGATCTCAGGAAGGCTGCACTCTGTTGGGATAGACATTTGCTCTTTTGGGGGGAAGGGGGGGAGAAGTTTGCACTGAACCTTTCTGCCAGGATGTTGGCAATGTCTGTGGGATCAGTGAATTTTTTGTCATTTTGCACTAACTCAGAGCATATCTGGGAGTTGCCTCCCAGGTTTCTGACATAACTAAAGAAGGCCTTGTGATTATCTTTAGTGCCTTGTGCAATTTTTCTTTCAAAGCTGGCCTTAGAAGATTTTATGAGGGATCATAGTTTCTTGCTAGTACTGATCAGTGACGCCTTCCCTTTTTGGGATTTTGTTCTGTCATGTAGTAGCTTTCTCCTTCTGTTGTATAGCTTATTTATGGCCAGGGTCCACCAGACAGGTCTCCTGCCTTTGGAGGAGTGAGTCTTGGTTTTATTTGGGATAGCATGCTCCATGCATTCCTGTAGGGATCCTTAGAATGCTTTTGTAAAGGATTCTGCATTTTGGGCCGTATTGTCCACTGACCCGGGAGCTTTGATGGATTCCACCTCAGTTTTGAGAAGTGTGAAGTTTGCTTTTGAGAAGTTCTTCACCGTGGTTTCCTTGGCTAGGGGTGGGGATGGTATATGGATGTCCAGTGAGATTTGTTTATGGTCTGATCTTACCAATGAGGGGTATACCTCTGGTGTGGAACATAGAGACCCCATGTTGGTGATGACCAGATCTAGTATGTTTTCCCCTCTTGTGGGAGTGGTGACCAGTTGTTCCATAGCATTTGAGTTTATAAATTCTAGGAACCGTTGGGCGAGGGTTTTTGGGCTTGAGTAGTTTTCCCAATCGATGTTTGGGTAGTTGAATGTCATCCAATATAATAGTGTTTGGAGAGACCTTCATATTCTCCAGTGTTCTCAGGAAAGCCGAGTGAGGTTCCTGTGTTTGGGAGGGTGGTCTGTAGCAGGCTACAAACTGAAAGGCAGTTTTGCCCACTGTTAGTTGCACATGGATGGTCTCTGAAGCTTTGTGCAGTGCCACTAGCCTGGAGGTGTGGGTATCTTTGATAAATATGGATACTCCCTCACCTTTTGTGGTTCGGTCTGAGTTTTGGGGCCAGAAAGCATGGTATGAAGTATAGCCTGGTAGTGCTGGGGTGCTCTCAGGAGCCTTGAACCAGGTTTCTGTTACTGCACAGATATCGATATTCTCCATACTGAGGAGAGTCTCGAGTACATGCATCTTAAGGTTTAGACTTCTGGCGTTGAGCGGCATTACCCTTAGTTTTTTTTTTTTGTGTTGTCTATGGGGGTGGGTTTGTCTTTTGAGCCTTTCCTAAAAAAGGCACTATGGGGGAGGCAAGAGCCTTAGCTAGTATTTGAAAACCCAGGGGTGACAGGTGCAAGCCGTCCCTAGCGAAGCAACGTGGCTTGTCGAGCATGTCATCCCAGGCTGACAGACACTGGATCCCTTTTGAATGACACCAATACTTTAGCCAATTGTTAAAATTGATCATTTTGTCTTTATACTGTGGCATCATTCTTGGTGAAGGTAAGATGCTACTCAAGGTCAGGGTCATACCAGCCTGGGCTACATGATCAAAGAGCTCCTGTACGTCTTTTTTCATGTAGTCCAGGGAGGTACGTCTCAGGTCATTCACACTAGCATGGACAATGATGGAGTCATACTTGTACTTGCTTTGGAGTGACCTGAGTGCTTGTGTTATGTGGCGGATCCTGGCGCCCGACAGGCAGCTTACAGTGACCTTCTCCTTGTTCAGCCTGGTGAGTTGGATGTCAGTGTGTCTGACAATAGAGTCACCTATTACAAGTGTATTAGGTGTGTTGTTTAGCCTTAAGGGCTGTGACTGTGTGGCACACTGACTTTGTGAGCTATGTGCTACGTGGATATTGTTTTGTGGTAGGTGTTGCTTGGATGTCTGCTTTAGAGGTCTATGCTACTTAGGCAGATTTTTGTTTAGAGCCTCTGAGTATGTTTTTGTGTGTTTATGTGTTTAGTTTGCTGATGCGATAGGTCTATGTGAGACTGGATTTGTGGTGTGTGTGGTTACCTTCTCCTCCTGACAGGCTGTGCCATTACTGGGTTGAGAGAGCTTAGCCTCCAGTTTGGCTATATAGTTGCATCTCTTACATATATTTGAGCTTGTTGGGAGGAGGAGGGGGTGGTCTGTATACATAAGGCAGTTGTAACATTGCCTCAAGATTCCCAGATTCACCAGCTGGACTGGAGAGTAAACTTGAAACTGACCTTTGGACATGCCTGAATAATATAGGGAACTACTTATTGACTGATCAGAAAGAACCAATAGGGAGCAAGTGCTTTGAAGGAGTATAAGAGGATGTAGTGCTTTAGTTTGTGTTTACCTATGAGATTACTTATATGAGCAAGTGCAGGGCTTTAGAATGAGAATAGAGTGCTTAATTTGAGATTTAGAGCAGTTCTAAGGGAAAAAGTGAAGAGTAGACTTTGTGGAGCCGGGAATAGTTTAAGCTTGTTTAAGTGGTGCTGCCCGACGCTGCTCTGTGCGCAAGACTGCGCTAAAAGAGGGTTGCAGGGTTTTAAGAGATAGAGATCAAGGAGTTTAGAATTGACCCAAAATGGCCAATAAAACTAAAGCTTATAGGCAGTAACCACTCCTACAGGGACAGGCAGGCTGTTCAGTGTTAACCACTGCCACTGGTGAACACAGAGACTTCCCTTTAGTCCAAGCAAGCACTGGCCTCCAAGAAACTTACAAACAGTTCAGAACTGCAAATCTGTAACTGAACTTTCTTAAATTTCAGAAAGTGGGAAAAAAGCAAGATTTTTTTTTCTTTTTTGTTTTAGTTTAAAGGTAGCAGAGATACACAAGTAGCAAATAATCACAACAGTGCAATAAATGACCCCAGACTTGAGTGCTAGGCCAAAGTCAGGTAAAATGCAGTTTTAAGAGAAAAAAATTATTTTAAATTAAGTGCAACACAGGAAATGCAGTAAACAGGCTCTAGATGTGTTCTAAATACTGTTTCTAATACAGATATAAACTTTAGCAAGCTGGAAAATGCCGAAAAGTAGGTGGCAAAGCAGTAATTTTTAACAAAAAAGCAAAAGAAAATACTTAAAATCTCAAAAGTGGCTCCTTTCTCCTCTCAGCGTTTTCTCCCCTTGGTAGGTGCTTCACAACAACTAACAAGCCTGGAAAGACGCCAAAACCACGAGGCAGCAGGGTTTTAAGAGATATAGATCAAGGAGTTTAGAATTGACCCAAAATGGCCAATAAAACTGCAGCTTCTAGGCAGTAACCACTCCTACAGGGACAGGCAGGCTGTTCAGTGTTAACCACTGCCACTGGTGAACACATAGACTTCCCTTTAGTCCAAGCAAGCACTGGCCTCCAAGAAACTTACAAACAGTTCAGAACAGCAAATCTGTAACTGAACTTTCTTAAATTTCAGAAAGTGGGAAAAAAGCAAGATTTTTTTTTTTTAGTTTAAAGGTAGCAGAGATACACAAGTAGCAAAATAATCACAACAGTGCAATAAATGATCCCAACTCAAGCACTAACCATTTCCTGTATAACTAAAATCTAAGGCTTCTTTACAGCCTATAATATTCTACAGTATTATGAATATATACTCTATATATCAAAATGTGTGTGTGTGTGTGTGTGTATATATATATATATATATATATATATATATATATATATATATATATATATATATTTCTTATAATAAATATCCATCTAGATGTATCAAAGTCCTTCTTTACTATAAATGTTTATGCCATATATGTCATAATACTCTATGGTCTGGGAAGTGACTGAAAAATGTCATCAGGCCAGTCACTGGGTTAGCAAAGTCAAATAATATAACATAAGATAAGATAAAATAAAATAAAACTATTTTATATTATTATAATAAAAACTCTGATTTTCATCATCTGTCACTCCATTCAGATTCTGGTTATGGTACATGGCATATGTTTTTTTTTGTCCCTGGTCATCAATGACCACAGTGCTTTGTATTTGCTGGCTACTGTACTTTGCTGTACTATTGTAACTATCTAAGGGGTTTGCTGTCCACAAATGTATGTTGTACTGTATTACCATAGATCTGTACTGAACACTTGACATGTGGATCCATTTTGCCAACATATGCAACAGAATTGAGCATCCATAAACACTGTATAATGGGCTTGCTTTTCACAACTGCACATTGCACTGTATTACTATACATCTGTATGCAACACTAGACAAGTAATTATGGATCCATGTCACCAAAATATGCTACTGTGTCAGTGTCTTTGGGCATATGCAAACACTGTCTGATGGGTTTGCTATCCGCAATTGAATGTTGTTCTGCATTACGATAGTTCTTACAGAACACTAGATATAGAGTTGCAGATCCATTTCACCAATGAACACTTCGATTTCAGTATCCATGGGCAACCACAGCCACTGTCCATTGAGCCTGGCATCTGCGCATATATACATACTGTTCAGATGCCATGCTCAGTGGACAGTGTCATTTGTACAGTATGTGCAAATGCCAAGCTCAATGGACAATGACATCTACACCTATATATACTGCACTATGCTATTAGCTATGGTAGCAGTGGCATGCAGATTCAGATGAATTCCTAGTACATATGCAGTTGTGTAGGTTATCCATGTTCTGTGATGTTTTAGGGTACTGTACATCCACATGAATATATCCAAGAGCCAACGACTAGGTAGCAGAAGACTCTTCACAAACTTTATTGTGAAAATGATTTAAAAAGGTTGAGCACTTTCATCTAAAAAGTAAACCATCAGAACCACATAAAATATAAAATGCATCAGCTAAATGCCATAAAACCTTGCAAACACAACCCCTTATTTATATCTGTAACAAGTAACTCATAACAATGTAACAAATGCCCGCCAAGAAATTTAAAGCAATAGGGACAACAGTAGCATAAAATGAAAAGTAACAATTAAATCAAAGCAACAATGCATGAGTAAGACTTAGTTCATTAAAAACACATGAAGTATAATTGTGAAGCTCTATATTTTAGCTCACTAGTAATTGAAACTGCCTCATTTGGCAAAACCGTTTACTACACAAAAAGTTGATTTGGCAGCTATGGTTAGATGTCGCAAGTACTTCATGTGTTTTTAATGAACAAAGTTTTTCTCACACATCATTGCATTGATGTGCCTACTGCTTTAAATTTCTTGGTGAACATTTGTTACATTGTTGATGATGTCTACTTTTTAGATGAAAGCACTCAACCTTTTTAATCATTTTCTTAATAAAGTCTGTGAGGAGTCTTCTGCTACCTGGTCATTGGTTCTTGGATATTTTCATTTTATTTTACGATCCAGTATGGTTGCACACCCACATGAATGTTTGTCACAGCATTACTCTATATACGTCACCTGGACATCTTCAACAGCTAAATGTTTTATAGCAGCCAATACTCCAGGATGCATACTGCTTGCTTACATATGCACTCTTCACTACTGTTTCTGCATCCTTTTACAATACTCCAGGATGCATACTGCTTGCTTACATATGCACACTTCACTACTGTTTCTGCATCCTTTTACAATACTCCAGGATGCATACTGCTTGCTTACATATGCACTCTTCACTACTGTTTCTGCATCCTTTTACAATACTCCAGGATGCATACTGCTTGCTTACATATGCACTCTTCACTACTGTTTCTGCATCCTTTTACAATACTCCAGGATGCATACTGCTTGCTTACATATGCACACTTCACTACTGTTTCTGCATCCTTTTACAATACTCCAGGATGCATACTGCTTACATATGCACTCTTCACTACTGTTTCTGCATCCTTTTACAATACTCCAGGATGCATACTGCTTACATATGCACTCTTCACTACTGTTTCTGCATCCTTTTACAATACTCCAGGATGCATACTCTGCATCCTTTTACAATACTCCAGGATGCATACTGCTTGCTTACATATGCACTCTTCACTACTGTTTCTGCATCCTTTTACAATACTCCAGGATGCATACTGCTTGCTTACATATGCACTCTTCACTACTGTTTCTGCATCCTTTTACAATACTCCAGGATGCATACTGCTTGCTTACATATGCACTCTTCACTACTGTTTCTGCATCCTTTTACAATACTCCAGGATGCATACTGCTTGCTTACATATGCACTCTTCACTACTGTTTCTGCATCCTTTACAATACTCCAGGATGCATACTGCTTGCTTACATATGCACTCTTCACTACTGTTTCTGCATCCTTTTACAATACTCCAGGATGCATACTGCTTGCTTACATATGCACTCTTCACTACTGTTTCTGCATCCTTTTACAGTTCCCTTATCTCACACATTTACAAAGATATATTTGAGAACTGTGGTCCTGCTTGATATCCAGTTATGTGTCCTATTGCAGGATATGCTATGCAGAAGTGAATCAATTGTTAAAAGGGGTGATTATTAGAAGGCAGGTATAACCATTTACTGTAATTATCAGTGGCGGATCCAGGAATCTGCAAGGGGGGGGGGGTGCAGCTGTTCAACATTTTCTGGTCAATGACTTGAGTGTTAATTATTTGTGTAGACAGCATCATGATACAGATCATTTCAAAGGGCATACCTATCTCTACAGTAATGAAACCCTTATCTGGGACTCCACCAGAAGCTTAGATTGGCAATGAACTGATGTGATCTGCAGTATCCCCACTAGCAAAACAGTGATGGCCTTGCCTCTAGCATGTTCCCACAACCTCACTCCTAAAGAGAAGCCAGCAAGAGCCTTACGCCACTAACTGAACATGAATCAGCTGGGATGTACTTGGAACTTTATCACATTGATCCAGTGAACACACACTGGAACCATTTAATGGGAGAGATTATGATAGTGCAAAAATAAATACAGTCAGGGAACTGTGGCTTTACATAACACACACCATCAGGCATAGGTAACCCTTCTGTTTTTCCATATTTTGCTAAAATGCTGTTATATAAATGTGGTCACAATAAACAAACTACAACTAATTTTGCTTAATTATTAAACACTCAGCATATAAATGCCATAATACAGTACAGTACAGCACCATTCAGTAAAGATGTGTGAACAACAATCTAGAGGACATGTCAAACACTACCCAGTAGAGTGATCCACCCTGCTCAGATCCACTGCAACTTGCAACCAGAAAACAACAAAGATTCAACAGACACACACACGCATACACACACACACACACTGGAATCAATTCAACATGAAACAGCATTTTAGGTGATTGCAGAATTGTAATAAAGTGTTGGTAGTACATCCCTGATTTGCACACACGCACACACACACACACACACACACACACACACACAGACATCAAGGGTATCAGACATGCTTCTGAACCCTAATACCTTTCACCTGACCTCTAAACTGGGAGGGCTACATGAGTCTTGTCCTCTTCCTTCTCAGTAGACAGAAACACACTGCCCAGTCCAGCAACCTCACCTTCTCCTCTTGCATGTGATTGTGACTGTAAGTGAGCACAGCAGCATCAAGCTAGCCCTCCTGCAGCTGGGTGTGGTAGCAAATCAGCAGCAGAAATGACAGGGACTCTGCTAGCGCAGCAGCTGTACCATGTTAGTACCATACCACATTCCTAGACCCTACTTCTTCAGTTTTGTATCAGCACCTATTTTTGAAGAATAAGAAGTATAAAACTTTAACATCATGCATTACTGGCTTCAGACGTACAAGTCTGACTCAAAATCATCTTAAACCTTCTAAAATTAAGCCACCATCAACCACTCACCCTAATGACTCTAACAAAGTTAATTACTATTAGAAGAATGTTCTGTATCTATATGCACTGTGTGCAGTAGCTTATCAGACTCATACACCTCCCTTTTGTATACTATATAAAAGACTAATTCTACATACATACTCACATTATATATATATATATATATATATAGATAGATAGATAGATATACACACACACACACACACACACACACACATACATATATTACATATAAAGAGAGTGAGACACACACACACACACACACACACACACACACACACATATACATATATTACATATAAAGAGAGTGAGACACACACAGACACACACACCCCGAGTGAGACACAGACACACACACACATATACATATATTACATATAGAGTGAGACACACACAGACACACACACACACACACACACACACACACACATACATATATTACACACACACACACACAAACACACACACATACATATATTACATATAAAGAGAGTGAGACACACACACACACACACACACACACACACACACACACACACACACACACACACACACACACACACACACACACACACACACATACATATATTACATATAAAGAGAGTGAGACACACACACACACACACACACACACACACATACATATATTACATATAAAGAGAGTGAGAGAGACAGGGAGAGATACATATATTTATACATGTTCTATAACACATTATAATGCTTCTGTCTTGATATTAAACAAACCTCAACCCACTAAAACCAATGCAGAGATGCAAAATGAGAATTACTTGTAGTATTTAAACAATAAAGAAAACAGAATTCAGACATTAAACATCAATACTCCAGACTTATTAAGTAAAACAATTAGCATTTGGCTGCACAGTTTTTCTTCCTTATTTATTTATTTTACATTTGTTGGCGGGTTTGTCCAACTGAGCTAAGTAGCCCTTTTTCAGTGGAGGCCCGGGGAGAAAAGCTCCACATGTTCTACAGATTATCATTTACAAAAATAAGTAAATAATCAACAACTGGTTTACATAAAATATTCAAAGCAACATATACATGAAAAACAAGAAATTATTACAGTAAACTAATCACTATGTCTGTCAGATTTAGAATCCTACATCATTCTGAAGGACTAACAATAGTTTTGTCACCAGATGTAAAATCTTGCATTATGCAGATAAGAATGTATGTAATGTGCTTAGGATAGAGAAATTAATGTGAGACAAGGTCTAGAAAGTAAGAGAAAGTTACATAAGTTGGGAGAAGATAGAGGTGTGCAGTTAAGGTTGGTAAGCTGTTTGGGGGGGGGGGGTAGAGAGTCAGACCCATTGGCTTAACATGTATTCTTTAGTGGCTAGCTTGAATTGACTAAGTTGCTTGAGTGACCTGATCTCTAGTGGGAGTTTGTTCCAGCCCTTAGAAGGATTATAACTATAGAGAATACATCCTTTCTTAGTTTTAGGTTTCTGGATTTGTAGCAGATCTAGGTTAGAGCTCCAGAGGTATCTAGCAGGTGAATAGTGGAAGATGACAGATGATAAGATAGGTCAGTAAGAAGGCTGATAAAGGATAGAGTGGATGATCTGGAGTTGAGGGAGAAGAAGCTGGTGAGGTAGTTCAAGCCAGTTAAGGTGTTTGAGTGAGAGACAGTGATGTGACTTGTACGTTTGATGAGATGCAAATTTGGCTATCTTGTCATAGGTAGATTCAAGTTTGGCAAGGTGTGTGGAGTTGAGGCAAGTAAGAATTTGAGAGCCATAAAATAGACTGGGTAGGAGGTAGGCATAAGAGAGAGTTACTTTAGCTTCACTGGTGAGAAACTTTTTGTTGTGGTAGAGGAGCCCTAATTTCTTTTTTTTTTTCAAAACAGGTTTATTGTTTTAACATATAAGAGAAAGGAGGAGCCCTAATTTCTGATGATTTTTCTTGATACAGTTGTTAATGTACAGACTGAATTTAAATTGGTCTTCAATGATGACACCAAGGGGTTTAGTGCTAGTTTCCACCTCGATGTTGTGTTATTGAGGGACAGGACTGTGAAAGTGGATTTAATGTGGTTGTAGTTTTTAGGAAGAAAAAACAGTAGCTTAGTTTTTTATTTGTGTTAATGATAAGCTGGTTATCGGAGAGCCAGTTTTCTACTGATTTAAAGGAAGTCAGTGTTGTAGAGATGAGTTCAGATGGAGAGTCAGCAATAGTGATGACAATTGAGTCATTAGCATATTGGACCAGTGATGAGACCATTTCATAGTACTACTTCTGCTTTCTTATTATTCATCGAGTCCATCAATACAAACCGCAATAAAAACATCCTCTCATCAGCACTCTTCATCGATCTCTTGAAAGCTTCCGATATGGTAAGCCACCCCCTTCTTATAAATACTCTAGAATCCCTTTCTCTACACTAAAGCTATTCAATGGTTCAAGTCCTACCTCAGCAATAGACAACAGGCAGTCCTCTGGGAAAATAATCTATCATCCCACCTGCCAGTCACCCTTGGAGTCCCTCAGGGCTCTATTCTAGGACCTCTTCTTTTCTCTCTATTCATCAATGACCTTTCTGTAACAATTCCTCAAGCCACTTGCATATAATATGCAGACGATTCTACACTCATATGTTCAGCTAACTCCCCATCACAGCTACTATCTCTAACTCAGAAATTATTTAACACAGTAGAGGCATGGTTCTTGAAATGTGGCCTCCTTTTGAATGCCAAAAAACAAAGCTCCTACTCTTTACACCCACCAGTAAATCCACCTCCTTAGATTTCTCTGTAAGATCCAGTAATGTCATCCTCATATCTCCCGACACTACTGCCAAACTGTTAGGAATCACAATTGACTATAACCTTAATTTTGATAGCCATATAAACAACATGATTAAAACAGTAAACAGAAAAATTGGCTCTTTATATAAAATCAAACCCTTCTCAACTCTAACAGCTAGAACCACAATTGTTCACTCTCATTTAATCTCAACTCTTCTTTATGCTTTACCCATATATACTAACCTAAAAAAAATAATCTTCTCAAACTAGCAAACTCCTGCAATAGCATTGCCAGATTTGCCACTGCTGATCCCTTTAGAACTCACCACTGTCAGAATCTACAGCAGCTAGGCTGGCTTGAACTACAAAACCATCTGATATTTTCCCAGCTCACCATTGCCCACAAGATATTTTACCAACCTACCACCACTCTTATACTCACTAACCTCATAATCCCTTACAAAAATCTAAATTCCCTACGATCTTTTAGCAAACTTCTAGCTAGCATAAGTAAGTCCAACAACTTGGCAGGTGATTCCCTTTTCTCCACCTCTGCTGAAAAAAAACTGGAACCTTCTACCTAGGGAACTAACTTTACTTCCTTTCCTTCCACTATTTAATCAAAAGCTCAAAACCACCTAAAAACACACTGGTTATGCCCCTGCAGCAATCCCTGACTAATCTTCTGCTTTCACTACTTCTATTTCATTTTTTCCACATTTTACTAAACCTTTACTGCTTACCCCTCTGGAGCCAATAACTGTAAACTAGTAAAATTAAATAACTTATTGTATGAATAAAATCCTTTCAATGTACTGTAAATTACCTCATGTATCATAATGTAAAATGACTTGTCTTATCCTGTATGTCAATATTTGTTAGTGTAATTTCTCTTCATTTTAATATCACTTTCTTAGTATTTTGAAATTCTCTCTTGTACTTTGTGATAATATTTGCTTTTCAAATGTTTTGTGCTAATATTGGATCTTTTCTCCTCGGGCCTCTATTAAAAATGGAAATGTATCCAGTTAGACTAGCCCGGTAAACAAATGTAAAATAAATAAAAATAAATAAATGAGTGAGGACAGGAAGAATAAAGATTAGTGAAGATGTTGAAAAGTAGTGGACCAAGGATAGAACCCTGAGAGACACCCATTTTAACTGGGAGAGGAAAGGAGAGTGCAGATTGCCACTTCACTGCTTGAAATATGTCAGTGAGGTAGCTGGAAAACCATGCAACAGTAGCAGGGGAGAAGTTAAGGTTGGTTAGTTTGTGCTGAAGGAGAGGGTGAGAGATGGTGTTGAAAGCTTTAGAGAGATCTAAGAACAGGCAGGAGACAAGTTTGTTGTTATCTCTGGCAAGGGATATAGTATTAAGGAATGATAGTAGGGCAGTAGTAGTGCTATACTTTGGTCTAAAGCCATGATGAGTAGGTGTGAGCAGATTTTCAGAGAGAGTAGGTAGTGCATAACTTGTTTATGTATGCATTTTTCTAGAACTTTAGAGAGAGAAGAGAGGATGGCAATCTGTCTGAAATTAGTGACATCTGAGGAGTTGCCTCCTTTATGTATTGGTAGAGTAAAGAATTGTCAAAATTGTTAGTCAAGTGTCAATACTCAATTGTCAATAGTCAATCAGAATTGTTAGTCAAAAAGCTTTCCTTCATTCAGCAAGCCACCTCTGAAATGTTAAAAGTTATAATGAATAATACATCCTAGTGCAGCAACCTTTCATGTGTTTTTTATTTAACCACTGAACCTCAATGAGTTACAACAACAAGGAAAAAAAATAAAGTTGTGCACGACACTTTTCAAGACACCATAAACATTTAAAATTCCTACTCACTTCAGTTTTTCAAACTTACTAATTAAACTGCACAGCAAAGGCCATAGCTTGCTTTAAACATAAGGCTGCTTTGCATTTGGTACTAAACTGAGAGGTTAAAATTCTTTGATTTCCCATCTTTCATGAAAGCATACACATTTTGAAATCATTACCTCTCATTTTCTTCTAAAACTGTCTTTAGGTTCAGTGAACAAAAGAAAGTCATGAAAGAAGAGATCCCTAGTGGAAGGCTCCCTCTGAAACTTTTAGGTTCTTAAAGTCTATACTGGTAGGCAGGATTGGTCTTAGGTTAAGTAGTGCCCTAGGCAAAAGGGCTCCAAAGTGCCCCCCACACCACCTGGTGCCCCCATCCTGGTATATTTATACCATCCAGTTTACTGGAAAAGCACCCCTGATAGAGTGGTGCCCTAGCCAGCTGCCTAGTTGGCCTATGCCTAAGGCCAGCTATGCTGGTAGGGCTAACAATCCTCAAATTCTATAAATGTTAATGGAGTTTATCCCAGCTTTACTGCTTTTGGCATTTCTCTTAAAATGGCAGCTACCTTGTGTAGACTATACCATGTAAAAAACAAATGCGGGGGTGATAGGATGCTAATACAGTTTGGCTTATGTCTGAAGGCAACTTAGTTTCAAAACATCCTTATGTTCTTACAGACTACATGGCTCATTCCAAGTGAACAGAGAAGCATCATGGCAACCAGACAGAAGGGGAAGAAATAGAGGCTGCCGTAGCATGTGTGTGCATATTCAGGATAAAAAGTACGTTCACTCAGATTTGTGCTTTAATCAGACTAAAAGCACTGCAGTAAAAAATGCAATGCTAACTTGAGAAATCACAGAAAATCGGGACAATTGAGAGGCACTCTCTCTCTCTCTCTCACACACATACCCATAATTGACCAATTACAGTTATTTTACAGCCTGATATTGTAACATCTGAGATGTCTTATTATGACCAAATGCATTTTTCCTTTTAAAAATCCAGCATGGAGAAAAGCAAGTAAATAGAACTGTTCCTTAAATCACTGATTATTTATGCATGGAAGAATGACAGTTTTTTTTTGTTTTTTTTTGTCCTTGCTAGCGTGATTGAAGAACAAACAATACATTTGGTCAGAATCAAACATCTAAATGATAAAATTTTGTTGCCCATGTCATATCTGTTTTCATATACACATAAATACAGCTGTTAATTATGCAGATCATTAAATGCAGTTGTGGCCCCGCCTACATAAAAGCCAGTAAATGCCGAGAAAGTGCAAATAAGACCACAGTTCCTTACATTCTTTCATTCTGTGTTTTATCATAGAAATGATGAATACTTTATGTTGAGTGGCATATTTTAATTGCTTAGATTGTCTCAGACAAGCTATCTTTATTTGCTGCCTTTCTTTTTCCATAGTAAATGCAGGTGACAGTTTCTGCCGTGAATGCTTACTGTGGAATTAACATTTGCAAACCTGCTCACTGTTATGACAAAGAGTACAAATTTGGTGTAAATCTGGTTTCCTGACAGAGATTAAAAAAAAAATACCTGCTGACAAACCATAGCTACACACTGCACTGTCAACTCTGTAGCCATACCATACACTTCCAAGTTTCTGAGCTTTCTGTTTGGTCTCACCTACCTGGAGCTTAACAATGAATGACAGAGCACCACAAAGGTTTGAGGCTCTGCCAATCATTGTATACTTTGTAAGTGGGACCGAGCAGAAATATCCAAAATTAAATTTTTGTTTCTAGTAGCTGCTTAATGTAGGGTAAGAAAAGTCTGCATATGTGATAGATACCAAGCAGAAAAAAAACGTCTAAGCAGTGCCCTTAACCAGATGTTGACAGCATATGGACCATTTTTAGATGGAGTCAAAAGTACAGTAAAGGGAGTTCAAGAAAAGCAGCTGAACATTGAGTAATCAGAACACAAACATCCCAATTATTTTAGTTACTATTACTGGAGCAACTCTGCATGGGGACATGTAAAAAGCATCAACTTACATAATCTCCTGTAACAAATAAATTAATGTTTTTAACAAAAAATAAAGGATTATGCCAGCCTCTCCCATGCAATAATATAAAGAAGTTCATTCAACGAACATAAATTTGTTTTTGTTAACAATGTGTATCTCTCAACTGTAAAGATTTTCACAAATCTTTCACAGACTCAAATGTGTCATTAGTTAATGACTTCAGTCCTAAGTCATTCGCCAGAAAAAAACACAAATTTTATAAATAACAGACCAAAAGTATGAAGCAAAAATCTGCACACTTTGCGAAAATCTGGACAGTTGAGAAGTATGTAAACAAGCATAGTGACTTTCTTTAATGATAAATGATCATGCTGTGGTAATATACATTAACAGCTACATACATATATATTTGCTAATTAGACTGAGTCCATATGAAATAAAGTAGCATATATGTAAGACAGGTGCAGAACAGATTCAGTGAAAAAGTACAGTACAGGTCCAAACGAGTGACTCTCACAACTGTACCACTTTGGCGGGATTTCTTCATGTCTTGATTAAGGAAAATAAAAATTACCTCAGGGTTTCTAAACACTGATGTTTTATTCTCACTTGTGAATTCCTAGAACAAGAGCTTCAGGATCAAATCAAGCCTGCACTTTTGACTTAGCCACTGCTACTAAGTGCTTCTAGTAACTGGGAAATATAAAGCTATTCTTTTTCTCAGCAACAAAATTCTCCCTCTTAGATACTGTCACCAAACGCACTTTTATGGAACTACAGTCTGAGATGCAGTTAGAGGAGCTATTGAAAATTGTAGAATTGGTCACCTGACTGCAAGCTCCAACTGTATCTCAGATGCATTTTTGATGCAAGCAATAAAAAAAATGGAAAGATATACTGTTTTGCCAGCACATTAACGGATTTCAATAGAACAGTGCATTTCTTTTTTTAAGCCACAAATGAATGCTGGCTTTAAAAAAGGGGGTGTCATGTGCCCCTGTGCCTGGGTCTAAAGCTGCCACTGATTATGTAGACATATAGTTTGGTATGTTCTTCAGTATTATTGTCAGCATGGTATGTTTTCATGTGTGGGTGATGTGTATCCACATAATGCACAACTTTTGCCATAGTAAGGAGTGCATATGATACCTTAAGTTTTTTTACTGGATACAGCTCATCAGTGCATTATGCACTTTTTACAGTTATGTGGTGATGCACATTGTACTGTAAAATTATAGTTCCAAGTGTCAGTTCTATGGCTTGCATTGTAATTTCCATTGCTCATATGAGCCTTGTCAGTAGTGTAGACTTTATATTACTATTTTTACAAATGTCTGCACCTCACCAGAGACATTATAACTGCATCACCTGTGCAAATGACATCCTCATAGAGGTTTTTTATGTGCACATGGAAGTGAACTTGTGGGACATAGTAATGACAGGGTGGGCATGCCATTAATGGACCGTGCTGCAAGATTTATGTCAGCTATAGCAACAGAGAGGGAAGCCAATGGTGAGTGGGCACTACCAACACATCTCATAGAAACAGAGGAATTTTTTGCTTCCTTGTATAAGCTTCAATAACCAGGGTAGTGATAGGGGCATGCCTGGACAAGGCACTGAAGTCAGTGTACCACAGTATATAGATATATAGATATTGTTGGCCGATAGCAGCTATTGATCAAGTGCCACAGTATTGTACATAAGGTAAATACATGGCATATATTACAGGTGCAGTGTCCAAACAGGCTCTTGACATAGTATCTGATGAAGATAGACCAGGTAATGTGCATCCAGTATTATATTTAAAGTAAATATTCTTGGCTTGGGTGGAAAATACATTGGCATATGTTCCTTTTCAAGACAGTGACATGCTGGTACACCTGGATAAAGCACTGAACATACAGTAAGTGTGCATGCCTTTCAGTATGGAAATGTGGCTTAATATTGTTACTGTACATTACTTTTTAACCTTATTTGAATGTAAGAGCACATTTCAGCTCCTCCTTGTGAAGTGTCCTTTCCATCCTCTTCCATTGATCTTAAGGTATTAAATGATGTTGATGACACACAAAGCACATTAACACAGCCTGCGACAAACAAGACACTGGTTGTGGTAGGTGTGCCTAGGTACACAAATGGCACAGGATCCAGTTAGGGTGCAGCCTTCATCCTAGTCACTGGTCAACCTGCACATGATAATGCTGGTTATCTGTCAGATTACGATGGTGGTGGTATCACAGGCCAAGGCCATGGCTCTTCATATGGTAGTGCAGCCAACTATGAGATGCACAGACAACAAATATCTGCACAGGGGCCCACATGACCATTTGGCATACACAGTAGATGTACATGAGAAGGTGCATGCCTGCTGTTGCAGTGCAATGACTGGGCACAACAATGCATACTTACAGAACAGTGTGCACTTGCGTTGGCCATTGGCTGTGCTTCACACTGTCTGAGTTACATGATGTTCTTCAATGCTGCCATGCTGAGTTCATGGCCACCATAGCACATCATATGGACATTATGGTGGCAATTACTTTTTAGAGTGGACCCTGTCTGCAGTATATGACAAAATGAGAGTGTTACACGTGGCCTATGTGATATGACCCAACTTTTGGCAGTTCATCTAGAGGTAGGTGATTCTATTGCCATTTCCAGATCACACACAGTAACTGGCCTTTTAATTAATCTGCAGAACAGCAATAAAATAGTGCTATGATTGGCCATAAAACCCACTGACAGATCAATGATTGTTAGCATCCCACACCCAGCAGCCCTGATAGATGACCAGTATCTTCTGACATCCCTGGAGGAAATGCTGAAAGTCCAGTTCTACTTCAGGGATGCAGATGCTTTATAGGCCACCAATATGGATGTTCTTGGCTGTGTTAGTGCATCCAATACACTGTACCTTTCCTTTCTGCCTGTGTGTTATCCCCATTCTGTGCTAATTATCACTACTGACATCACAATTCATTGTGGATATCCCACCAGCCTTTAGACAAATGTTGTGTAACCTTTAAAACTCTGTAGTTGTTATTTACTGTTGTGTTTCTACTGGGCATATGCACTGCACTATAAACATAACCCTTGATTCTATATCTGTCATATCATAACTACATATACTACACCTATAAAAGCCAAGTATAGTCACATGATCACACACTGTAAATGTATGTTTGTTTGCTATGTAGCCTACACTTACTCCACCAACTGTGCATTTTGAACACATATTATACTTTTATGGAATGGTGATGTCTGTTACCACTGCTACTCAGATATGCATGATATGGCACATACATGTTTTGGTGAGGCTGTTGGGTTTATCTCCATATTGCCAGTGATGTTGCATATATACAGGATGCTGTTACTATACAGGAGTCTATTTGTAATGCATTTAGTTTATTAATTATGCAAACAAAGTGGAAGGTGTCAAATGTCTTTGCCAAGTCAAGGTAAACTGTGTGTACAGTGTGACTGGTGTCAACAGCTTGTGTTAGCTTTTCAAAGACATTTACCAGGTTCATTAGAAAGGATATTCTTTTAAAAAAACAAATTGCTGCTAATCTAGCATGATGAGATTTTTAATGTCATGCTAATCAAGTCTGTTGTAATGTGCCCCATAGCTTTACAAATGAGACTCATCTTATTTACCTATAATTTTCAGGGTTAGTAATGGAGCCACTTTTCTGGAGTGGCATCAGTAGTGTTGTGTGCTATATTTCTGGGACTAAGCCTGCAGCCAGGTCAAGTAAAATAGTCACATGGGAGCAAGAGTTCATAGTCTTGGACAGTACTTTCATTAGATATTGTTCTTTAGTGATGATGCTGGGTTCGTGAAATATGGAGATTGTAGATTTGGATAATTAACTCAGGATAGAATTTTGCACTAAAGTTTCTTGACCCTGGAAGCAATTAGCAATGTCCACCGTGTCCAAGTAGGTTTTTTCATTTACTAGGAGTTCTCTATATTGTTGACTGTTATTTCTTAGTTTTATAACATAACTAAAAGAGGATTTGTAATTGTTCTTGGCTTCATATGTCAACCTGAGTTCATGAGCTACCTTAGTAGATCAAATAATGTTTTTTAAAGTCTCAGTCAAATTCCTGGTATTTTCCTTGACTTTGGATTCTTTCGTATCTTTTGTATACTCTAATCTGTAATGCTTTTTCCTTTTATTCTAGATTTTATTTATGTGAGTGTACCACCAGGGTAGTTTATTTTTAAATTCCCCATTGTATTTGGATATGGAAGGGACAGCCAGTTCTATGCATTTATTTATGTGGGTATAAACTAATTTACAAATCTATCTGCTGATGTGAGTCTTTGAATTCTGATATATTGGTTCAGGAAGTTTAGATACTAGCTTGAGGGGAGAAAGTAACTAGCTTATCATCTGACTCACTTGAAGAAAGAGTTAGTAGTGGAACTATGCACAGTAACACTATATTTGTAAGTACCAGGGCAAGAAAATGTTGTCCTCTAGCTGGGCTTATAACAATCTGGTCCACTGACTTTTTATTTATTAGGTCTAAAATCTTCTGTGCATATCCTTCATTGGAGGTGAATTGATGGATAGTTAAAGTCTCTCAGAATAATATTGTTCTTTTTATACATAATTCATCCACAATGTTTAAGAACCTGACATGAACTCCCAGGGTCAAGGAAGGATCTGAAAGCATGGTAGGTACTAAACTCAAATATGGATATTTAAACCATGTTTCAGATATTCCACAAATATGGATGGCTTCCAAATGCAGGAGTGCCTCAAGGTAGGCTAACCTATTGTTTATACTTCTGGAATTGGGCAGACCCATCTTAATTTGATCTTATTTTGATGATGATATGTTTGCAATTTTGGAATGTTTATTAACTGAACTTTAAGTAAAAAGGCACTATGGCAGCAGTAAAGGCTTTGGCTAATATGCTGAAGCCTTTAAACAAGAGGTGCAGACCATTCTTTGCAAAGCAGGCAGGACTGATAAGCATCTTGTTCCATGCTGACATGTAGTGGATCCTTCTAGAATGACACTTGCTTTTAGCCCAACATTGAAACCAACCATATTTTCTTTGTATCTAGGCATCATCTGTGGAGAAGGTAGGATTTTGTTCAATATCAATATCTTGTCTGCACTTGAAACAAGCTTAGAGAGCTCATCCATGTCACCCTATATATCTCTCTCAGGTATTTTCACCCCAAGTCACACACACACACACACATGCACAACTACCACAATGTTATATTTGTCTGTTGCAAGGGTCCTAAGAACCTTTGAAATGTCTGACATCTTGGCACCTGCACGACAACTCATTGTTACCCTGCCTTAGTCCAACCTGGCAAAAGGAGAATCTGTCTGTCTTGCTATGGAGTCACATTCCCTAAAACATTTTGTTTTGTGGATTGGTCTAGTGTACTGACATTGAGCCCCTTTGTCTCATGGTGACTCCCTGTTAAAAATAAAATATTATGTGATGTTTTGTTTGATTTAGTTTTTTGGAGAGACTTAATCCTTATGGGTCTTGGAGGCTTTTAAGCATCAGCATATAGCATTACATTATGTGTCAGGGTCAGGTGCAGTGGGTGTGATGCAATTCTCATAGTATGTGTTTTTGTTTTTTTTTCTTCATGAGAGTGAAGCCTTCATACCTCTTAAATGTTTGCACCTCTCACAAACAGACTTATTTGTGTTTAGTAAGAGTTCATTATCTGTGAGCATAAGGCAGCTGCTACACTACTTAAGGATGCCCCATGCTATGAGGCTGGCAATGGAGGTAAGACACATAGGCTGACCTTCCATTTTTGTTAATTTGAAGTAAAACTTGATTTAATTTACTGAGAGTTGCAGAGCTTTAATAAACCCCAGATTTACTGTCCACCAAAATACTTATAGGTCAAGGGGAGAACACTGTAATTACATATGAATATCTATTTAGGTAAATATGCAACTTACATTCATATGTGACTGTTATAACTACAGCTTGGGTACCTTGTGTAACAATAGTGTTCAGCTTATTTGTAGTAGTTGTGGGCTAATTTGCACAATGTAGCATCTCTTGGGGCTGCTGTTATACACATTTAGGCTAAGTGCTCTTCTCTGTGTGTTATACAACTATGCACAGCTTGCAATACCTGTGCATAGCTACCTGTGCATAGGAAGAACCTATTTGGTGATAGAATTTAGTTGAATTATATTAGGAAAAGTTTCAACTGAAAATGCCTGCATGTGTGGAGTGTGAGTTTAAACCTGCTGGACTAAGTGCAGCTCCTTGCAATATGAGATAAAGAGGAAAAATGAAAGAACCAATGAAAAACAACTAAAGCTCCAGTCACCAATGTTTGTCTTACTCAAAACTGCAATACATATCCCCCACCACAACCACTAGGATAACCACTATAAACTCTAGATGACTACATTTTTAGCCAAAACTAGCTGTTTGCCGTAGCTCTGAAATGTACTTAAAGTGACTAAAAAAGCAGTTAATAAATGCACCAACACTATTTAATTCACTTAATAGCATAAAAAACACTTGAAATGCAGACCGAACTGTAAAACAACTTTTAGTTGTAACTTCACACGTAGAGGAAATACTCTAAAATGCAGAAAAATGACAGAATGATGCATAACTGATTTAAATAGTTAGCTACAGCACAGAAACTACTTGAAATGTAGTTCAAACTGTGAAATTGCTTCTATTAATAGCTATAAGTTCAATTTCAGAGAAAACATAGTAAAACTGAAGAAAAAAATGACAGAGCCACTGAAAACTGATTTAACTAGCTTGATGACTTTAATTGTAGTAAAATTTAATGTACCTTCCTGTTTACAGGATACAAAATGGAATTAGAACATCAATTTTTTAGCTTGTGCACAGAAGCTCAATTTCTAGGAATCTTTGAATAAGACAGCAATGGCTGTCCTGTCATGGAAAATTAAATTAATGAGGAAAATGAAAACATCAATGAAAATCAGCTAAAGCTCTAACAAATTGTGATATCTTCCCCAAAACTGCAGCAAATACTGACCTGCCGCTAGGGTACCCACAACAAAGGACTGAAGTTGGAATATTAGTTAAGGTGTTCACTTTACAGACCCAAAGTACAGGGTTTGGTTCTCACCTTTAAGGGTAAATTGGCTAGACTTCAATGGTCCAAAAGAGTAATTAGCCTAATACTTAACTAGGCCCTAGATGACTCAAACACCTGGCCAAAACTAACTGTTTGCTATAACTTAGAAAAGTGACTAAAATGCAGTAAAAAATGCAGCAACACTGATTCATTTACTTAACGGCACTTAAACCACTTGAAATGCAATAGAGACTTGGAAACAACTTCAGTTAATAATACAGTAAAAATACAGAAAACCAATAGAACTAGCTGGGAACAGAGAAACTGCCTGAAATATAGTGAAAGCTGTAAAAGAACTTCAATTAATATCTGTAACTTCAAATTTAGAGAAAATGCAGAAAAACTGTAGGAAAATAAAACTACTGAACCACTCAAACTGATTTAAATAGCTAGGTGACTTAAGTGCAGTAGAATAAATGTAAGTGCCTATTTCATGGATGCACAATGGAGTCAAAACACCACTTTGTTTTTTTCAGCTTGTGCACAGGTGGGCAGCTTCCAAGAGTCTTAGAAAAACTGACTACCAGAAATCTTTCTAGGATGCAATTTAAAGCTGTCCAAGACACTCCTATGACATCCTGGCATGCTATTATTAGATTGTTCCAGAAACCAGTATACCATGATGTAGGCATACTTTAATCTGTAGTGGAATTGGGTTACCCTAAAGACTGAGTGGTGACATGTGGGTTACGCACATTTCACAAACATGCTGCACCATCTCTCCGTCTAGCTTGTACCTGTTTATGATCTCCTGATCAGAGAGATGGTTTAACTGCAGCCTGGATTACTGCTGTGGGTTACCGTGTAGAAACTGGTAAAATTTGTAGATCTTTCTCATTTGTGACCTGCAGCATCCTCAGCTGCTGTGCCTCTTCTACAGCATACTGTTAGTCCATGTCTTATCCTATACTTTCATAACTATTCAGATCACAGATGTGTGGTCTCCACTATCATACATCTGAGAATAATGACATATCCTGAGGGCTTTTGACATCTTTTACTACTGTTTGACAGACCTACTGTCTTTCAAAATCAGGCATAGGTCCACTTATCTACCTATATTAAACATGCAGTTTCAAAATTACCATATATACCTACTGCTGGCTTTGGCTGAATCAGTAAATTCAATCATTCATTGTAACTTTGCTCGGCATACTGCTCATACTGCAAATATATTTTAGCACTATCAGATTTAGATTAGCAATTATCTTTTAAAATGTGCACATTTTTTAATATTTTACACTTTATTCTACTTACATTTGTATTGCATACCATTTTCAGGGTTCAAGGTTAGGATATTTTAAATATTTAAAGAAAAAAGAGCATAAGAATTTCTGAAAACATTTCTTATACTGATGGAACCAAAGCTCTTAACTTGTCGATGATACCCGACTGGACAAGCATTCTTTTTTTTTAAATGTTTGTTAATTTTTTTTTTCTTTTGGTCATGATTATATTTAAAATGCCTATATTCTGTACATCATAAATATCTTTAGCATACTTCTTTAGCAGTGTATATTGCAAGAATAAATATATAGCTAGATACATACAAAATCTAGACACATTCACACACACTTATGTATACTTGTCTGGCTACTGGCTAAGTGAATTAAGGCTGTGAGGTGTTAACAAGCTACTTCCTGCAGTACAAGGTTTGATTGTCTCAGTCTTTGTTTGTCTCCTGTGGGGCCTTGAGCAAGTCTCTTAACTAGACAGTGCTGTGGGACATCTGGGAATTTGGGCTAGGCTTAATAATGGTCCCCTAAATTGCATGCCTGGTAACTATCTAGGAATGGGTCTACTTCTGTTTTTAGAAAACTCACATTTTTTGAAAAACAGAAGATCTAGCCCACTTTAGCAAAAATTCACTTAAACGAAAGTGCACTTTCATGGATGCCGATTCACAGAAGCACAGTACAGTGGGGATAAGGAAATGTATCCTTTTCCCCACTGTAGTGGGATCCTGGAGTTAGTATATTTAACTAGCGGGGGTGTGGGGGTGCAGGGGGTCTTGTCCCCCATCAAAAATGTGTTTTTACTGTTTATTTTATTGTTTTTGCTGATTCGGTGAATCGGCTTTCGCGAAAGTGCACTTTTGTTTAAGTGCACTTTCACTAAAGTGGGCTCGATCTTCTGTTTTTCGAAAATGTGAATTTTCGATAAACAGGAGTAAACCCCTAGAAACCTACTTCATTTTGGCTCTGAAGTGAAGGATGAAGTTACCTTTCCCAAAAGAAAGTCTTAAGCTTAACCTTCTTTGCTTAAACATTGATATGTTTCTGTCACACTTTTTGATTCTGTGGTAGTATTCCAGAAGTATCAAGATATAACATCTCAAGGAGATTATCAACTACTGACTTTAAAGGTGTGGCTTTTCATTAAAATTCTGTGTTTGATTTGCATTAGTAAATGTATAATTTTTTCAAATGCCATTTTCCTTGGCATCATTTTTCTAACAAAAAAACTGTTTTTGTTAGATATTTTTCCACATTTCGTAAAAATTCAGTTTCAAACAACTGAATGAGAAGTATAAGTTAATTTATTTGAAGACTTTTGCATTCAAGCAGTTAACTACCAACTACTACTGCAGAACACAAATATTCTGTTGAAATAACTATGAATTCTATACTAGCTTTGGGACTACACGGATTGTTGTTTTCAGACTGTTTGCACCAGAGAAATCATTTTAGCCAACCCATTTTATCATACATCTCTGTCCTACTATGAGGCAAACTATCTTTTTCGCACACATCTATCAATTATTGATGACTTGAAAGATGATCGTGTATTTTTCAGACTTTAAATAACATCAGTTGAAAAAGTGTTATGTCTTTGCTGTGCTGTATTCCTGGTCACCATCCAAGGTTAAAAGGAAAAACTGTAAAACTTTTCTTCCACTGGGTAGGAAATGTTATTAGATACACACATCATAAATCTAGTGATTGGTTCTAGTGCTGCCAGTTCATCTCAGACTACAACATTTCTCAGAGCATGACAAGAAAGCACTACCCTCAGGTTGCCTTACCTTTGAGGTTTGAGCAAAACTGTCATTCTCCCATGACCACAAATATTGCAATATGCACATTTTTCAAAATTTTCTCAGAGGAAAAGGTGTGAAGCTCTGGACTTAGATTAATTCATCTAATTAAAGATCAGTAGTACTGAAAGTTCTACCAATAACAAAGGCAACTGTTGAATTAGGGTTAAAAAAATCCATGAATGTTAACCAATGCAGTAGCTAAAATATGTATTTCTATAAATCAATAGCATTTCTTCCATTCTCAGATATTTTTGAGAATAGTCCCATCTCTGAATGCTCCTTATTTATTTTATTTATTTATTTTACATTTGTTTACTGGGGAGGTCCGACTGGACAGAGCTGTCCGTTTTCAGCATAGCCTGGGGAGGAAGTCTCCAGAACAATTGCTAACATACTACACATAAGATATTTACACATTCAATTATAAAAATATAGCAGACAATAACATGATTGCATAAGATATTTACATAAGCATAGAAATTTAGATATACAATTAAAAGTATAGCAGGTAGTAACATATGATGGTTGTTCATACAGTATGTTTAGTAGAGATAATCTTGAAGATGTACTGAAGATAAGACAAGAAAGGAAATGTTTAACTTAATTACTGACAACTAGAAGATAAAAGCTGTAAGGGCTTGAATAATGCGTAACATCTTAAGGATCTAACATTCAGTCATTACTAAATTCGTTATTTGCTACCTTCTTAATCTTGATGGTAGGCAGTGCCCACCCAGCAATCAAAGAGTACAAGGCAAAGAAACTAATGCTGGACTGGGTGTCAACCTGCCACAAGATGCATGCACACAGACACACACACACACACACACACACACACACACACACACACACACACACACACACACACACACACTTGCATGCACTTACACATGCACATGTGCACAGATATGCACACACAGGCGAGCTCGCACATACACTCACATGCTGTACACAACAGCATGCAGGTTGAAAGACTGCCAACTCACTTAGGGCACTTCTATGATATATAGGGAACTGCACCACCTTATTAAAACCTGCACAGACATAGTGAGGGTATGCGGACTCTGAACATAAGGTGCCACAGATGAGAAGCAACCTAGAGAAATACACAGTGTGAGGCCATACTACCTAAATCTGTCTTTAATTGGCTTCAAAGCAATAAATTATGCATGAAAGAGAAATATATGAAATATTTTCTTAAGTTACTATATTAAGTCTGGCCATGTGTCTGATGAAGCAGTGTGCCTGTTTCTCAAACACTGAAGGCCATATTCATAAAGGTCACCATAAAGTGTGGAATAATGTACATTTTCTGAATTCAAGAACAGTCCTACCACAATTCTTGTCCTGTCCAATCACTCAGAAAGGTTTCACTAAGTGTATGCATATTGTAAACTTTGTGGTAACCTTTATGAAGCTGTTCTTTCTTCAATGGCTAAGTTGTTGTTCCATCTTATATTGTTAAAGTACAGCTTGCCAACTGCATACTTTGTCACAAAAAATACTACCCTCATAAATCATTTGTAATGGCAACCAAGGATTTATAATACAACAGTAGAAGTCAGACAGCACAGCCCACCCTCTAGAGTGAGTACCTAAGGTCTGCCTTCCCAAACACAGCAATGTCATTTTCTATTGTTATAATTTTTCAGATTCTGGCAGACAAGATGTTTATTTGAAATGACTTGAACATGTTCAAAATCACATTAAATAATGTGTATTTTACTGATTGTTAGATACCCACAGTTTAATGCAATTTTGGATGTATGTTTTTTTTTTTTCATTTATAATCAATTAGATGTAAACAGATGTGAACAGAGGGGATGAGGAAGTGATGGGTAGGTATGGTGTTAAGGAGAGGAATGCAGAAGGTCAGATGATTGTGGATTTTGCGAAAAGGATGGACATGGCTGTGGTGAATACGTATTTTAAGAAGAGGGAGGAGTATAGGGTGACGTACAAGAGTGGAGGAAGATGCACACATGTGGATTATATCCTATCTAGGAGGGCCAGTCTGAAGGAGATTGGAGACTGTAAAGTGGTGGCAGGGGAAAGTGTAGTTAAGCAGCATAGAATGGTGGTCTGTCGGATGACGTTGGTGATCAAGAAGAGGAGGAGGAGTGTGAAAGCAGTGCCAAAGATTAAATGGTAGAAGTTAAAAAAGGGTAATTGTGAAGTGGAGTTTAGGGAAGAGTTAAGACAGGCACTAGGAAGCAGTGGAGAGTTACCAAATAGCTGGGTAACTACAGCAGAACTAGTAAGGGAGACTGCTAGAAAGGTGCTTGGTGTGACATCTGGACAGAGGAAGGAGGACAAGGAGACCTGGTGGTGGAATGAGGATGTACAGGAGAGTATACAGAGGAAGAGGCTGGTGAAGAAGAAGTGGGATTGTCAAAAAGATGAACAAAGTAGACATGAGTATAAGGAGATGAGGCGCATGGCAAAGAAAGAGGTGGCAAAAGCTAAGGATAAGGCGTATGGAGAGTTGTATGAGAGATTGGATACTAAAGAGGGAGAAAAGGACCTGTACTGATTGGCTAGACAGAGGGACAGAGCTGGGAAAGATGTGCAGCAAGTAAGGGTGATAAAGGATAGTGAGGGAAAGGTACTCACAAGAGAGGAGTGCGTGTTGAGTAGATGGAAAGAGTATTTTGAGAAGCTGATGAATGAAGAGAATGAGAGAGAGAGAAGGTTGGATGATGTGGGGATAGTGAATCAGGAAGTGAAACAGATTAGCAAGGAGGAAGTAAGGACAGCTATGAAGAGGATGAAAAATGGAAAGGCTGTTGGCCCAGATGACATACCAATGGAAGCATGGAGGTGCTTAGGAGAAATGGCAGTGGAATTTTTAACTAGATTGTTTAATGAAATTTTGGAAAGTCAGAGGATGCCTGAGGAGTGGAAGAAAAGTGTTTTGGTACATATCTTTAAGAATAAGGGTGATGTGCAAAGCTGCAGTAACTACAGAGGGATAAAACTGATCAGTCACAGCTTGAAGATATGGGAAAGAGTAGTAGAAGCTAGGTTAAGAAGGGAGGTGATGATTAGTGATCAGCAGTATGGTTTCATGCCAGGAAGGAGCACTACAGATGCAATGTTTGCTCTGAGAGTGTTATTGGAGAAATACAGAGAAGGTCAGAAGGAGTTGCATTGTGTCTTTGTAGACTTGGAGAAAGCATATGACAGGGTGCCTAGAGAAGAGTTGTGGTATTGTATGAGGAAGTCGGGAGTGGCAGAGAAGTATGTAAGAGTGGTACAGGATATGTACGAGGGTAGTGTGACAGTGGTGAGGACTGCAGTGGGAGTGACAAATCCATTTAAGGTGGAGGTGGGATTACATCAAGGATCAGCTCTGAGTCCTTTCTTATTTGCAGTGGTGATGGACAGGTTGACAGATGAGATCAGACAGGAGGCCCGTGGACTATGATGTTTGCAGATGACATTGTGATCTGTAGTGAGAGTAGGAATCAGGTTGAGGAGACTCTGGAAAGGTGGAGATATGCTCTAGAGAGCAGAAGAATGAAGGTCAGCAGGGCTAAGACAGAATATATGTGTGTAAATGAGAGGGAGGGTAGAGGAATGGTGAGGATGCAGGGAGTAGAGTTGGTAAAGGTGGACGAGTTTAAGTACTTGGGATCAACAGTTCAGAGTAATGGTGAATGTGGAAGAGAGGTGAAGAAGAGAGTACAGGCAGGGTGGAATGGGTGGAGAAGAGTGTCAGGAGTGATTTTTGACAGACGGGTACCAGTAAGAGTGAAAGGGAAGGTCTACAAGAGGGTAGTGAGACCAGCTATGTTATATGGGTTGGAGACAGTGGCATTGACAAAAAGGCAGGAGTCAGAGCTGGATGTGGCAGAGTTAAAGGTGTTAAGATTTGCACTCGGTGTGACTAGGATGGATAGGATTAGGAATCAGTATATTAGAGGGTCAGCTCATGTTGGACAGTTTGGAGACAAAGCAAGAGAGACGAGATTGCATTGGTTTGGACATGTGCTGAGGAGGGATGATGGGTATATTGGGAAAAAGATGCTAAGGATGGAGCTGCCAGGTAAGAGGAAAAGAGGAAGGCCTAAGATAAGGTTTATGGACGTGGTGAGAGAGGACATGCAGGCGGTTGGTGTGACAGAGCAAGATGCAGAGGATCGGAAGAAATGGAAAGAGATGATCCGCTGTGGCGACCCCTAACGGGAAAAGCCGAAAGACGATGATGAATCAATTAGATGTAAAAGTCATCTGTATATCCCATATTTTGCAACTTTTTATAATTGCAATAGGAATGCTTTTACAAAGATTTAGTTCTTCTTTAAGGTTATTAATATAAGAAAATATGATAGACTGTTGGCAATAATGGTTTTATTGAAGGTAAGGGACTGGTTTGGCCATGCCTCCAGTGACATAGTAACTAAATGGTCCCCATCATTTCTTAAATATCTGTCCCCACATCCTGAAGAAACTGGCTGCCATTCTTTTGAATTTATTAATAATATCCCAGGGGGAGAAGAATGTTGCACTTCATGGTACAAATCCTATGTCTGCCTGAATCACAAACTGCAGTGAGATTTAGTAATAAAATGTAGCACTTGTACCACATTGCACCACATAATGACGTATGTTTTAATAAACCAGACTGCACAGAGCAGCACACCATCTGTTGCAGAGACACTTGGGAGTCAATTTAGTGATTCATTGAGGTGCCCTGATGTGCAGGACTATACTTTTGTACAAACAGTTCACCCCAAAAATATAATTTACAGTAATGCTCCCCTACTTTCCAAACAAAATGTAAGGTAGTGGAAATCATCTGAGGTATTCCCCAGTCTTATAATAAATAATTATTGTCAGCCCCTTATAATAAAACTATAGCAATGGTCTTTTTGCATGGGACCCTCCTTTCTGCTCTCCATAAACACATGTAGCGACTCATGATTATTTTTCAGCAGTAATCTACTACTCTGTACACCAGCATGTAGGGATATCAGACCTGTACCGAGTTACTGTTGTATATTACATCACGCGAGTGGAGTGTGCAAGGTGTTCCTTGAAAAGGTTGATTTTGTATCTCATTTATATAACATTTAAATGCTTTAGTGGTGCCATTGTGTTGATTATAGTTGACACCCTGCACCACCTAAGTAATACATGCCAGTCTGGCCCATGCCAACAACACTAACTCTATACCTTACTTTTAAAAAAATACTTCTGTAATGCTAACATTACATGAGACATACTCAGACACAAACATGCACTAATATATATTACCAAAACTACATCTATCCTTTTACTTAGCCTTGACCATAACCCTAAAATACACACACTCGCACACAAACACATAACATCTATCCCCTTACTTACCCCAGTCACTAACCTAAAATAAACAAATTCACATGCAAACAGTGAACATCTATCACCTTATTTAACCCTGATCCTAACCACAACACTGAAACACATTCACAAATAGATGTTTGACTATATAAGCATTCAACAATCTCCATTGCCCCTTGCATTTATTAACCAAATGTACATTCAACAAAATGCAAGGGAACCATTTCTCTCTCCCTCTGTATATGTATGTAACACACACATATATATACAAACACACACACACACACACACACACACACACACACACACCATATAATACTAAACCATGAAAAATATTAGAGACAAAACATCCTTAAATATTTTTGAATTACCATAAGAAAGGGCTAGTTGTTTATAGTGTGGTAATTTGTGACGTTATGAAGCAGCTCTGTTATTGGAAGAAGAGCTTCAATATGTGCAGTTATTGATGGCAGTTTGTAGTATGGAATCAGAATGAAGGTTAGGAGATCCTGAATAAAGCTAAATCACAAGATACTCCATAAAAAATTCAGCACTTTTAGTATTCACAACAGAAAGGGTTAACATTAGAGTATGTAGCAATCCTTGCAATTACAGAAAAAGCTGGTCTAAAATTTTTATAGGCATACAAAGACAGCTTGCAAATAATAAAGTGATGGCAAGCATTCTGAAGTTTTCTTGATAACTGGGACCAAGGAAAAGGATTAAAGTTAGGCACCATATATATTGTGTTTTTAAATCCTATGAATAAAAAATATGTGCGTTCTGAAATCTAAAGAAGCACAGAATTGAGTCGTCTCCCCTTTGCCTTAACTGTAATAGTTGAATGCTTACTAAAGTTCAACTTATTATTAACAAATAGTCCTGGATCTCCATAGGCATTAGCAGCTCTGAGTTATGTGACAGTCTTAGGAATCCTTGAGCCAAAGTGCATTATTTTACTTTCAGAGGCATTAAATTGCATTTTGTTTGTCTCAGTCCATGTAATAATATATTCATCTATTTATTTATTATTAATTTTTGCATAAGGCTAACATATTTATGAGTTTACCTTAATGCAAATGATATATTTAGTGTGTTACATCTCAGGAAAGGTGGACAAGTCCAAAGGATTTTGTACAGTGTCACCCATCCCAAGACCCTGCAGCCGAACTATCTGTGAATCAAAGAGTGCATGCCTTGGTTGAATATTTAAGAGCTATAATTCACAATGGCACAAAAAACTGACACAAGAATGCTACACAAATAGGTGAAGTATTACCCTGATATTCAACAACTGTTTCCTTCTTCTCCATTAGTCTTATACCATTCAAACTAGTCTTGCACACTTATTCTAGTTTGTGTCATTTTCATGGGATTCATTATTCCTAGCCATTATCTACACTTTTTTTCCATTTGCAACTGCTGGTATTTATTTCAGTTGTTCTTACCATGGAACCCCAATCTCCCTGACACAGTATCAACAACACACAATAAGAATATACAACAGGATAAATGTAAGCCATAGAAGTTAGTTTTAATAAAAAATTGTTACAGTCAGGTAGAAATCATTACTTTAGATACTACTTTACTGGAAGTTATGTTCAAATTTATTAATGACATTAATTTAGATGTAAAAGATTCGTACATACAGATAAAGACACAACAAAAGCTGTTCATTGATAAATTGGAATTATGCATGTCATTTAAGCAATAGCCAGTGACACTGACTTTTCCATTCATCAGGAGAAAAGCCCCATATAATTCCAGAATTTGGACTGTATGTGCACTAGAAAAACAAGATTTTATAGAAGTTGGCATTTCTGTCTGAATAACTCATTCCTCATGAAGTATTTCCATTTCTGTAAAACTGATGGTTTTACTTTTCTGGGTGTTCTGCACTTATAATCTGTTTGACATATATACAGATCCAGTATAATCATCAAAGTATATAATATCTAGAATTTTTGCTTATAAATATAGGACTTCATTTTTATTAACAGTAATGGTTTATCCACTACATACTTAGCACTGTGCTTTACTTACACACTGACTATGACCCAGGTTTGATAAGCAGCTTAGGCCCTGAAAACCATGTGGAGAAGTGGAGGGAAGATAAGAGCCACAAATACCATCTTGCCTGTCCTTGGGAAGAGACTTGTGGTCCAGTAGTTGTTTCACCATATGCAATTACAAAATTGCAGGTGAAACAGCTATAACTGGAGACATGGCACTAGCATGATGACAGCCCTCATTATCATGTCAGTGAGGACACTCACACTCAGGAGAGAACTCAGTAAGCTCTCATGGTGATGTGGGCATGCACATCAACTACCAAGGGATGTGGTTAGGCCCTTAATCAGAAAACAAAACTTGATGGCTGCTTAAATGGTATCCTATACTATCATTTAGCATCCTAAGAGAACAAATAGGTGGGCAGATTGTAAATGGCTAGTGGTTGCCAGGCAACAAGGGGAAAAATATAAAAAAGGCAATATGTGTTATGCTCGCAGTACTATCTGAAACATCTTTCTCTTTTTCTTTTTCTCCATCTTTCTCCGTATCTCTTTCTGTCTGTCCAGCTTTGCATGCTTGTCTCCCTGTTTTTCTGTCCTCTCATCTTTCATCATGTCTGGGTTTTCAGATTTCAAGTAGGAAATTCTAGGACTGTCTTGCACTTTGTTGCTTTTTCACATTACCTCTAGTCTTTTCAGAATCTCTTAAAAATAGTAGGTGATTTAGTGTTGCCATTATGAATGTGACCTCCTGTGTCCTTTAACTTGCTTATCTATGAAAAGGCCACACTGTTTTACTTTTTCATGAGTATGTCAGTAATGATTTTACCCTTTGCAAAAGCATTAATTGTAATTCATACTGCCAAGTGGGAGCGCTGACTCATGAGCTAGTTGTTCCTGAACACTAGTACATACCTTCACAATAAATGTTTTGTCTTTCAGTAAAGGTGCATTTAAGTCATCAATGAGTCCTTCTGTCTGACTCATCAGTATAGTCTGACGTAGCAGCACAGTTTAGTCAGGTAATGTTATAGTATATGTCACAGAATACAAATGATGCAGAGCACCTTTCTCTTTGAAACATATTTCACTGTAAAAATGCAAGTCTTATCACACACACACACACACACACACACACACACACACACACACACACACACACACACACACACACACACACACACACACACACACACACACACACATATATACACACACACACACACACACACACACACACACACACACACGTGCATGCATACACACACACACACACACACACACACACACACACACACACACACACACACATACCCTCCCTGTCTCTCTCTCTTTCTCTCCTTATTAATATAAATAAGAAACATAACAGATTACCCATATGTGCGTTAACTCTGTCAGTTACAGCTCTTACTTAAAGAAGGATCAAGGACAAACAGACAGGGGTACTTCAAGGTTATGCAGCTTTAGATAAGAAACCTGCAAGATTGAATATATTTGTATTAATAGATGCTTTTCTCACCAGCAGAAAAATATGTAATGTTAATAGTTTATCCTAATGTATCCTTTTAATGCACCAATATTTTGTTATAAAAAATAATTTAAAGGGGGACGATAGAAAGTTCCCTAGGTAAAATGAAAAGGATATGCCAGGAAATCACATTAAGAAGATATGATATTTTATTTCCTCTCCTTCATATTGGGCTCTGTATATACCCTTCTAGAACTTTCTGATGTCCTACTGTAACACCCTTTTTTCATAATTCCTGTTTCACATTTTCTTCTTTGATAATGATACCTGTAATCTGTCCTGATTTTAGGGATGTCCCTGATTTTGATTCAGATTTTAGATATGTTCCTCTTAATTCCTCCTAAACTTTGGTGACTTTTGGAGAAATGCTGGTGAGTTACACTTAGGTTCATAGGTTCATAGGTAGGTACTAGGCTTAAATAATGACAATAATTAGAGTTATAGACTTATTTTATTTTAGAAAAAAAAAATTAATTCACATTCTCTTATTCTGTCACTGCCTGAGGTTAATAGTATTAATATTTAGAAAGTAGCTGATTATTTGCTCAAGCATTGATAAGTACTAGGCTAATTGTCTTTATGGGCTCTTTTAAACCTAGTCACTTATCTCATTTGAGAATCAAACCATGTACTTTGTGTTTTTAAGGTAAATATTTTAATCATTATGCCAAGTCCCAAGCTGTAACAAAAAACATATATGCATATACATACATGTTGGTAGGTTTCTTTACAGGCTGAGCTAATAGGGTTTGTCCCTTATTCTTTGAGAGCTGTGGATAGTACAACCAAGATTCAGTATTTTTTTACAAATATTACCATGCTGAGCTCCTTATTGTGCACATTACTGAGTAGAATAAAACAGAAGCAGTACTTCATTTTTTAAGATCACTTGAACCATGTTAAAGCAAATCTAAACCAAATTATATTTATCACATTTCTACACTTTATCATACATGCATCATATAGGAGATAGGTTACACTGGGGAAGCTACAGTCTGATAGATAGTGTATTAATCTATCTTCTAAACTACTTGACTCCAGTGAAGGTATCAGTTATAGCAAAAGGCAGGGTAGAGCAGAGTAGCAAAGATCTCCCATTTTTCCTATGGACCCTAGGCATTTGCTGGTAATAATGATGTAATAATACCAGACAAGCATATTCATGTATATGTATAGATACCTGCCTACAAAATGAATTCCAGGTATGATTACATTCAAAAATATTTTTTTTATCATGCACATTGCCAGGATAAACAGCTATTAGAGGTTTATGATGAGGCCATCTACTAAACACTCTACCTGACAGTTGAGAGATGTCCACACTTCTGTTTTAAAAGTGTTCACCTTCTGCACCAGGTGGAATTTTAAATGACATGCAAGTGCAATCTGTTGCACCCAAGGACGCAAGAGAGATTAGTAATGCCATAGAAATGATCTATGTCAGTCTGCCAGACAAGTAGTGCTAAGGGAACATAATCCAGTACCCTGCCTGTAGCACAAGACTACCAGGAACTTTTCTAAGATATAACATACAACTATCTGGGGTACCCTTACAGTATGACTCACATGACACTAGAATGCTACAGAGAAGTTTGCCAGACACTGGGGAAACCCTTGTGTCTAGTGGGACAGGGTTACCCAGTCACTGCATGCTGACATGCGGGGTGCACATATTCCATACACAGTCTATTCTACCTCTCTGTAAAACCTGTATCTATCTCTGATTTCCTTATCAGAGAGCTGGCATAGCTTAAAACTGGCCAGCTGCTATGCTGGGAGCATCTTTGCACTAGTATGCATGAGCAGGTTTTCCCTGAGCCATGCCTTATAGTACTCCTGCCTACATGGTCAATTCTGCAGCAAATTGTGACATGCCTGTCATACTGTAATTATTATTTATATTTTCCATTATGCTTATGACCTTTACCATCTTTTCTACTCATACAAGTACTAACTACTTCTCTTTGCTGTTAGCAGAATTTCTTGGCATTTGATCTCAGTGTTATGCTATTATGTTATTAAGTGGTAGAATACCTCTAATTTTGTTATAATTTTACTAAGCAACTTGCAGCTTACATATCCATTGGCATCCATTGCATTTACACTAAAATTCCCTATATGTATGTATATGTATATAGATATATATATATATATAGACTCAGTTTTTGCCACACATTGGGAGTAGATCTTGTTTGGCATCCAGCAGTTAGCACATTTTTTTTTCCATTTTGAACTGAATGTCTCTTACACTTCAAGCAGTATTATTAGATTACAATATCAGTGGTGCAACATATAACACACTTGCTTTGGATGCTGAAAGCTATGGGTTCTGTTCCCGCAAGAGATCAAGTTTAGACAGAGCAGTATAAGGGATATGCTGAATTCCTTGAGGGTGTCATCCTTCAGACTCAACATTTAAATGATGTCCTATTTGCTTGAGTTTGTGATAGCTCAGATGGATTAAGAGATCTGGTGGCACCTAATGAAAAGAATAGGGGTTCCCTATTTAAAAACATTATTTACAATACTATTTACAAAATTACATATTTACAATGTATACAGTGTACAATTTCTATTCCTTTCCATTATTGTCATACAGTCGTAAATATCTTATCATTCATTGTTGTCAGACTTCTGTCTTCATTATCCTTATTTGACCACACTCCCTTTTTCCTTAACCATGTATTTTTTTTTTAAATTACTGCTAGTCTCTGCCTACCATTAAACATGATTTCATTTATCCTTTCATTCCAAATGGTCCACACAACATAAAATTTTTTTTATCTGTTTTACTAACATATTCCTTATTTTTATATCTATAGTTGTTGTGTCTTTTGGCTTTTCTCAGTTAGGGGTCGCCACAGCAGGACTCCGGTCCGCTAATGATTGGCAGTAGATTTTTACGTGCTGAGTTGCCGGCCCTGATGCACAACCTTCAACGAAGGTATGCCCATTCACACATGTCTCCACACAGAAGACACTCTAGCTGAGAATAGAATGGGACAACGTCTTACTGTGAGATGACAACACTACCGCAGCACCACCACTGCAGTATTTGTTTATATCTATAGTACTCGTACATAATCATATCCGTATTTATTTGATTTAGCTTCTTTATTTTTTTAAAATACTTTTTACATAAATTTTCCCACAATTTTGCAACCCTTATACATTGTAAGAAAACATGTTCTGCATTTTCTTCTTTACCACAATATATACAAACTCATTTGCTGATTTTTTTATATGGCATATTTCCTTTTAATGGTAATTTCCTAATCACTTCTTCTTTCGGCTTTTTTTTTCCCTGTTAGGGGTCACCGCAGCAGATCACCTGTCCGCTCATGATTGGCAGTGGAGTTTTACGGTGCCGAGGTGCCAGCCTGGCGCCCAACCTTCCACAGAAGGCACATGCACGCACACACACTCACACCTAGGGCCAATTTGGAGTGTCCAATCCACCTACAGCATGTCTTTGGGATGTGGGTGGAAACCGAAGCACCCGGAGGAAACCCACGCGACCACAGGGAGGACATGCAGACTCTGCACAGAAGGCACTCCAGCTGAGAATCAAACCGGAGAACCTCTTGCTGTGAGGCTAACCGCTGCACCACCGTGGCCGCCTCTCCATAACAAAATCTTGACATTCTATTACACCATGCTAGTCATACTTTTATAGTTTTAACTTTTTCATTCTCTGGCTCAGCCCAAGGATTAATATAATAATGTTATATCATGATATTCTTATACCACACTTCCCTCTCATTTTGTATTTCATCAATGTTTATTTTCCATAAAATAATTTTTTTCTTGATGACATCTCATTTCTTCATTTAAACATACTTTGTCTCTTGTGATTTTTTTTAACATATCCCAATGCCGCTTATATTCGTATTTTAGTAAATTTATTACTGAATTTTCATTTTTATCATTTATCCAAAACTTTGCACAAATTCATAGAAGCATCATAAATAATTCAGTTTATTAATCCTAAACCTCCATCTTGTTTGTTTATATACAAGACTCCTCTCTTCACTAGATTCAGTATTTATTTTTCATAAATTGTTGACACCATATAGACAGTAGATAAATATATAATCTTTCCCAGTACAACTAAATTAATAAAATAAACATTTTTATTAAATAATAGCTTGTATGTTTTCCAAATGCAACAACACTCATTTCATTCATCTATTATCCTATTCCAAATTTCTTCACTAACATTTTTACCCCCAAATTTTATTCTTAACACAAAGATTTCTTTCATCAAAAAGATGCTCCTCCTATCTTTACTATATCACCCAGTCCTTTACTTTTTTCTTTATTTAAAGTCATGCCTATTATTTTTAAACATTGATGTACATAGCATGCAACTTCTTTCATTCAGACTTAATTTCTCATACTCTATATAATATCATCTGCATAAGTAAACATAACTGGAATTTATATACCTTTATTAGTAATATAAGTAGCACCGTTCATATAAAAATTTACATCTCTGACTAATACATTCATAACTAATGCAAATAATTTGCTATTCATAAGACATCCTTGACAAATGCCATTGCTTATATCTATTTCTTTGCTTAACCATCCATTTACTAAAATTCTTACTTTATTTTTATTATATGCAGAACATCATACATTCTTAATTTCTTAGTAGTGTTATACTCTTCTGTAATTGTCAGCAAATGTCCATGTTATACTGTATCAAATGCTTTATTTAAATCTTCTTTTATGATATTGGGCTCATCAGTCCTGTTTATAATATCATCCACACTTTCCCTTACTATGAATAATAATTCCTGACATCCCTTTTCCTTTAAACTATATATGCTATCTTCCATAATATTTTACATTTTACTTTCTGTTCTCTAATGAATTATTTTCGTAAATATCTCATAAATGAGGTTTGGCAACAAACCAATTTGTCCAGAAACATATTCAAAAGGGGGTTTGGATAAATATACTAGTGAGAATTAAAGAGATGGGAACATAAAGGTTTAAATGGAAGGAGAAATGTTTGGGAGGAAATGAGTAAGGGTGGGGAGGGGCTTAAGGGGTTTAGACAAGTTTACATCCAAGATGACTTGTAGATACTGTTGGTGCAGGTAGGCCTCAGGTTAACAATGGTTGGCATGGGGATTAAGTTAAAGGAGTGTATCTTAGCCCAGTTTTATGTTTCAGGCTTGCCTTGTGATGGAGCTTGTCTACCAGAGCAGGGCAGTTATTGCCAGTAAAACTATTTTTTTCTGTCTGTACTGCTAGCTGTTGGCTTGGTGAATCTGTGGGCTGCGTGGGGGTGCTGTGATTAATTAGCACCATGACAGGTTTCTGTTTCGATCACCTTTCACTGGACTACAGGATTACTGTTTCATTCATGTGGTATTGGGTTTAGGAATGTCCTTGGTAGAAAATGTTACTGGTGGCAGAGTAGTGAGGGCAGTAGAGGCCGTGGTTTTGTTTCTTCTGCTTGTCTCAAGTGAAATGCAGGTTTTCACTGGCTGATTGTCACACACGTGCACTAAACAGTGACAGCAATAATGGGATATTTTTTTTAAAGTCCTGGTATTTCCTAGTGTCAGGCTGCAGAGTTTGGCAATGATAATTCCCACTACTGCACTGCATATTTTCAGTGCATCATACTTTAATCCTTACCTTGGAAGCATGTTGGTGCTGAAGGGCAATGGCAGATGGTGACAGTGCGGTAGCCTTTTATATAGGATAAACGTTAGTACCAGGCTTTCCATTCTACAGTGAATACTTGCATTATGCAATCAGTACTCAAACACACACACACACCACACACACACACACACACACACACACACACACACACACACACACACACACACACACACACACACACACAAAAAAATGTGTGTTGATCCATGAGGGCAGATTGGGCTGAAGGATGTTGTTGACTGTTCAGAGACATTCATATAGCATTGGTGGGAGATCAGTGACTGACTTTAGATTTGGGAGAACCGCATGTAAATAGAGCCCTGCTTTGGGTCATAGTTCTGTTCCTGTCTATGGCTTTGGTTGAATTCCTAACTCTACTACCGGGACAGAGCACAGTTTAAGTTTGAGAGGAGTGGAGGTCATTTAGCAGAAATTTGCCAGGCTCAAGGTGAACTCTGGTGTCAGTGGGGTGGCACATATGCTCATTCTAGGTAGGCAAAAATAAATAAATAAATAAATAAATAAATAAATAAATAAATATAGAGAATGATTGTCTGTGCGAGGGAAGGGTAACCGGTGAAGACCAAAATGGGATTGTAAGAGTATACCAGCGAGTAGATGCTAGGGGTGTCTGATGTTCTAGTTGGCAATTGGACTTTAGATTGTGGTAACGACTGTTAACTGCATTGGCTCTATTATCTGTGATTGACGATTTTCTGAGTTCCTATGAACAATGCGTTTCTCCGTGTGTTTCCCAATTATTATCACAACAGCAAGAGCAATGTTTTCCCCAATGTTCACCATTTATTTGTGCAGTTACCTCATACAACAGGTAGCATACTTGTTGCAAGATTATTGGTAACCACATTGGGGATGGTCGCATTACCGGACATGGAGACTTGAGTGAGACATGGTGCGTATGGTGCTAACGGTCATGGGAAAGGGAATTACACCTCTCTACTCTACAGCTTTTGTAAAATGTCCAGATTTTGCCTCATTTGGTCCGTTCTCATAACATTGAGGTTGGCAAATTAGGAGCAAATCATTAGTCTGAAGTAAGGAGCAATATTTTAATATGAGGGACAATTGAGTTTTAATAATGACAGGCAACTGAGGTTTGGACTGCATGTTGTATCTTTCGGCTTTTCCCGGTTAGGGGTCACCACAGCGGAACTCCGGTCCGCTAATGATTGGCATTAGATTTTTACATGCCGAGTTGCCAGCCCTGATGCACAACCTTCAATGAAGGTACGCCCATTCACGCATGTCTCCACACAGAAGACGCTTTAGCTGAGAATCAAACCAGACAGCGTCTTACTGTGAGGCGACAACGCTACCGCAGCACCACCACCGCGGATAGGTTTGGACTGCATACCGTTCAAAAATGTCATGCCAATGGAAAACCTGTTCTATCAGCTTTCTAGGTTTTCAGAAGCAATGTTTTAAAATTGTCCCTAGTTGGTCCTTTGTCCCACTTTATTTATGACTTTGTCCGGATTTCTTGCTCTCAGGGATTGAGATGCATGTGGAGGATTAAGCAGGGTATGTCTCCCTTTATTATTTTGCTTGTGCTTTGGAAATGGTGGGGCACAGTACCTTAGTAGGTAGCAGATTTGCCTTACATGCATTTGGCATGGGTTGTATTTTCCCACCAGGAAAATTGAATAGTGATGTCACAGGGCAGCATGAGAGATACATGACAATCTTTACAGTTTTACTTAGGGCCTTGTCCAGGGTAGGGTTCACAGTGGTTGTAGTAATTATCTGACAGGGGTTAAGGAGGTGCGGGGTTATACATTTAGCATTTGAGGAGTGGAATGCCCTTTGAGTTCTTTGAGGCAAGTGAGGGTCCAGGTGCATGAAAGGCTACATTAAGTGCATAGCATTTGAGGGAATGGACACCACAAGCCTAGCTTCTACTAATTCCTGTGAATGCAAAAGCTGTTGTTCTATCAGGTTTCTGAGTCCGTGAGAGCCGTGCTTAATTTTTTTCCTTTTTAGGCCTTAGAGGTATGCACAGAATGGCCAGGTCTTTGCCTCATACCTTGGTCCACATTTAATAAAAGTGTGGTTAGCTGGCCAGTTGTTCTACTTTGAAAGTAGACATGATGACAGACATTCAAGTTTAAGCTAGACATGGGTCCAGGGAAGTAAATAGTGTAGGAAGAAATAGCCAGGGAATTGTTATGGCTAGGCTTGTATAGTACCTAGGGCTGATAGCCTAGTACCAACCTATGAACCTATGAACCTATGAACATATGAACCTATAAGATTTCCTATCCTTCAGAGGTGTCATGCTAATGCAACATTGGTTATCTGTCAACTGCTTTGTTTCTGGGGGTTTGTCCCATTTTGGTTTCTGAATTGTCCAAAGTTTTCTGAAAGGTGGAGAGCTAGGATTTGCACTCAAGCTTGCTGCTATTTGCAGTAACTAGACTCGTTGCTAGAAATACTTCTCACGATGAGTAAAAGTTGTGGAAATGGTTGGAAAGAATTCACTGTTATTCTGATAGCTCTGTTATATGTCCAATTTCGCAGTGCACTGGGGAAAGTCATTCAGTTAATTGGGGGAAGTAGGGACTCCATTACATTTCATATAACTTCGTTTTGGTTCATACTAAATGGTTTAGCTTAGACTGCTGAGACAGAACTTTAATAAATATCTATTTTCTCTAATGAACACAGAATTTTGTGATCCAAGCACCCCCTGTACCAGTCACTTCAGTTATTGCATGGGGATATTCTTCTAGTGTCTACATAAATGATTTTGAGGCTGTTATAAGTATTTTGCTTATGCCATGCCGTATCAACTGTGTCATGGTTGCAGCATCTCTGGGGTTTCTGTTTGATGTTTTGGGCCATTTGCATAACATGGTGAACTTGGGGTGGATCAAGGAGAGTTGCATGCAGAAAGGGGTTTCTGCCATACATGTTTTGGCTTTCATACCCCTAAGAAACTTCATTATTACAGGGAGCAAGTGAAAGGAAAACGCGAGTAAACAAGTGGGGGGGGCTTCAATGTGGTCCGTGTATTGAGGCGGAGGCATGCCTTCAACGGTATAGATTGTCATAGAATGTGCAGATGATGTTGCTTCATGACTGGAGTTTGTTTTCATAGACTTCTGGTTTCAGCTAGTAGTAGCAAAGCATTAAAGATTGACAGGGGAAAATAATGACACATTTGAGTGTCCTACTTTATACCATACAGAGGATACCCCAGCCCCTTTTGTTAATTAGGGCTTGTGAACACTTACTGCTCTAAGAGGGGGTGAGTTATGAGCATTGTCCACATTACCTGGGTTAAGAGGTTGGAACATAGGTGTGCCTCTAGAGCTCTTCAATTGTGGCATTGCTTGCAAGCTAAGGGGGCAGATAAGTAGAATGTGGTACACACACTAATGGCGTATGGCTTATTAATAGTTTCAATTGGGAAGGTAAGCAGGATATTCAGAAAAAAAAAAGAGGAGAAGGGTTGCCCTAATTCATACTTTGGAAAGTGTTGATGGAATATGACTGTGGGTCCCCTTGATAGCACTTAAGATTAATATATTTCGGTTTATGGCAGTGCATTAACAGTTTCTTATCTATTACAGATCAATGTGGGATGAGGGTATATTGGACATTGTGCCCATAGCTGGAATGATGGGCAGTGAGGTCGTGAAAAAATGCTGAGAGTCACATCAGTCAGTGACCTGAAGGTGATGCATGCTGTTTGGCTGGAGTAGTAAGCAAGGAGTACACAGGTGAACTACTGTTAGTTAAGCAAGGCTTGGTTTTGAGGTCTCTTAGCAGATGTTTAGGGTTGAGCCATTATTGGATGTAAGAGGGCACATTAAAAAGAAAGCTTTAAAGGGGAAATCCAAGGGCTATGGGACTTTGGTGTGAGTTTCAGTTTAGCAGGCATCATAGTTTTAGTTGGGGAAGTTGGAGGGAATAGGGCCCATTTTACTTGGTTGATATGACTGTGGTATGGTTTGCTGGTTGTCAGGCTGGGTTAGCAGGACCAGACGCTTGTTGCAGGACTCTGGAGGCAGCTTTTATAAGTCAAGTATATGGTAGGGGTGTTAGCTTGGCCAAACTGTGTTGCAGCCACCAGGGGGTAGGAGACTGGTGGAACAGGTTTTTGAGTTATTTGGTTCAGGCTTGTACACAGGGTGGGACACTCCAGCCGGTCAGGGAGGATTTAGCTGTAATTTTTACATTTTCATAGGGGATAGGGTTAGGTTAATTTACTAACTTTTGGATGGTGGTTCCAATGCTAGAAGGATAGGTAAGCTGGTTGTATGGGTTGGCATAGGCATATGGAGGGTCATTGGCCTACAGGGTATGTGGTTATTCCTTCAGGGATGTAATGGTGTTGTTAACAGAGGGGAGTCTGCTTGCCAGATGTTTTCTTTCCTTATAAGGAATAGTCGGTATGATGGCAGGATTACTGGGTAAGAGATCCATTATAAAAGGAAATCTCATTTTGGTCATTTAGGATATCTATTGTGGGGAAAAAGGGGCTGGGGTTAGGCATGATGGCTTGTCACTGACATTGTTTTGTTTCAGGTGATATTGGGCCTTTTAGAGTTTGGTGGTACATCGTGCTTGTGAGGTTTTGCCTGGAGTGGATTTAGTGTTTGGTGGTGCAATTGGAAGGTAATGACATGGGAATCATTGTGACGCCTCAATTGGGAGTTAGGTGAAGAGATTTTACTCAATATACTGGCTTTATCCTTGCTCTAAGCCTGACTAGTACTTGCACTATTATTGTATGGTAACATTTTCATGGCTACTCTACTGGATTGCAATTTCTAATATTTTTACCTTATCCAACCTTTTTTTTTTAAATTGTACAACTTTCTTACTACTATCGACTGTTGACAGTTACTAACATGTTTTAAGTTTTATGTAATGTCTTTAAGTCTTATGTAATGTCTTTCTGTTTGTATGTTGGAGCTTTTCTCCCCAGGTGGCTGCTGAAAATGGGCATGTATCCAGTCGGACTATCCCAGTCAACAAATGTGAACTAAAATAAAATAAAAAAAATATATAATAAAATAAATATACAAGGGTTATGTCAAGTTATGAGGTTATGTTTTTTTTACTTTAGCATTGTACAGGGATCAGGGTTTAATTTCAGCTATTCAGGCAATTGGCTATTTTGGCTATTTAGGTGACAGGACTCTGGGAGGTGATAACATGGATCCAGTTTATTTAGACAGGATGCTGTACACTGAAAGATGTTTGGCTTAATGCCTTTTAATGAGCAGCTAGTTGGGACGTTTGGTAGGGAAGAGGGGGAACAGCCTGGTAAGGCTGGTTGGTGGAGAAGAGGGACAGGCTTGCCCTCTTCTGTTCCCACTCTGGTTTTTGGATGTTCCTTTCAAGGGTTTGGGAAAGGAAAGTGAGCAGCTGGAGGGTACTTGTTAAATAAATAAGAAGAGGGAAGGATGCTGCTTATTTGGTGGAAGGTAAGTCAATAAATGGTGTATGAAGTGAGTCTTGGACACTGCTTTATAAGTAAAGGTTGGATGGGTAATTCAATAAATGGGATATGAAGTGAGTCTTGGATGCTGCTTCATAAGTAAGGTAAGCAAGCAGAGGTATGGATGCTGCTTACGGGGGCAGGATGAGTAGGGCACGCTGTCCTGATTAACATTACATGGATGTTATGCTATGATTAAAGGCAATTACTTTTTGTTCAGTTCTAGTTAATAAATGTTGGTTATCAAAGCTATGTTATGGAAGTTTAATAAAGGTCGTCAAATGTAATTTGGTGTGATGTGCTTATTGAAGGTAACTGGGACAAATGAGGTTTGACAACAAACCAATTTGTCCAGGAACATCTTCAAGAGGGGGGTTGGACAAATATACTAGTGGGAATTACAGGGTTGGGAACAGAAAGGGTTAAATGGAAGGAGGAATGTTTGGGAGGAAATGAGGTAAGGGTGGGGAGGGGCTTACGGGGTTTAGACAAGTGTAGCTGGGAAAGTGATCACATTTTGGCTTGAACTTGCTACCCACCCTCCCTCCCCTTTTCTTGCGGTGGATTGGTGGGGATAGTGTTTATTTTATCAATCGGGGTAGGGAAGAGGGGGAACAGCCTGGTAAGGCTGGTTGCTGGAGAAGAGGGACAGGCTTGCCCTCTTCTGTTCCCCCTCTGGTGTTTGGATGTTCCTTTTAAGGGTTTGGGAAAGGAAAGTGAGCAGCTGGAGGCTGCTTGTTAAATACATAAGTGGAGGTAAGGATGCTGCTTATTTGGTGGAAGGTAATTCAATAAATGGTGTATGAAGTGAGTCTTGGATGCTGCTTTATAAGTAAAGGTTGGATGGGTAATTCAATAAATGGGATATGAAGTGAGTCTTAGATGCTGCTTCATAAGTAAGGTACGTGAGCAGAGGTATGGATGCTGCTTACGGGGGCAGGATGAGTAGGGCATGCTGTCCTGATTAACATTACATGAATGTTATGCTGTGATTAAAAGCAATTATTCTGTGTTCAGTTCTAGTTAATAAATGTTGGTTATCAAAGCTATGTTATGGAAGTTTAATAAAGGTCATCAAATGTCATTTGGTGTGATGTGTTTATTGAAGGGGACTGGGACAATTGTCATTGTTCAATTTTCAATTTTATTTTTATCTTCCTTTTTCAACACAAATGTAAGTATACCACTAAATAAAACTTTATATATATAAAAGCTTCATTTAACCACACCTTCAAAACTTTTAAGAGGCATTTTTTCTGCCACTCCATACAATTCTTATAAAATTGCTATCCTATTCCATCTAGCCCTGAAACTGATTGTATATTAACTTGCCCAATTAGCTTATATAACTCATATAAGGAATTTTTGTTTTCCAATTCTTTATTTTCTTGTTCTGTTAATTTTTTAAGATAGCATTCTTTTTTTATGTTCTTTCTATCCCAAAACATTTTCTTTAAATAATTTATTATGATAGTCATAATTTGTTCCTGAGGTCTTATTACCTCTCCTCTATCATCTTCCATTTCTCTCATTATACTAGTTCTCTTTAACTATGTCACTCAAATAAGCTGATACCTCTTCTATTTTACCTTGTAAGTAATATATTTGCTTAAATACTGTAATAATTCTTTAATTTCCTCTTGATTCTTTTCATAAATTCTCTATTTTATCACATAATATTCATTATCATTCTTTTCCAAATCCTTTAAAGCATCTATACACATTGTTTTCTAGTTCGATTTTTCTACTTTTCTTATATCTGGCTGCCATTCTATAAAACATTGTTATATTTGTCTGCAAAAGTTATACTCAGACCAGTTTTTATAACACTCACTAATAGAAATGTAATCTTTGTATAACTAGTCAACCAATCTACTGAAGCAGAAACACAACTGCAGAATAATGGCACTTCAAACTTCTATCTTAAAAAAAGAGAACTTCTTCCATCATCTAATATTATTCAATCAACATCACACTTACTACATCAATTTAGACTTCCTGTTCTTCTACTTATATGTTTAATACTATTTATATTTACTGAAATAACTAAAATTGTCATTATTTCTATACTGTTGCTTACCAGAAATTATGTAAGTTTGAAGTTTTTAGCTCACTTGCATTATCCGTTCCCTTTCTGTTTCTCCTTTATACTTATTCATTTAAACTTTATTTTCCTATCTCTTACTCTTTTGCCAGTGAAATTCATTTCACCTTTCACAGTTTCCAATTTATATCTTTTTCATAATTTATTTCACAACATTCTTCTATATTCCCTTCTGTTTCATTTTTCTCTTTATCCTTATCTTTATTTTTTACCCTGACCTTGTTTCCCTACTTCCTCTTTATCTTTTATTGAGACTGTTTCTTCTCTCTATATACTTTCCTAACTTTTATTTTCTTATTCATCATCATTTTCCTCTAGATTACAATCCATCCATAAATGCTCAAATTTTTACATTTATAACATTTCAATTCACAGTTTTTTTACATCATGACCCTGTTCTCCATAAATATAAAATTTACTTTTACTACAGTTACTTATCAAATGATTATCTTTTTCCACAGGAAAAAAAAAAACATATTTTAGGTTATCCCCAATATTTTGCAATACACTTGTTACCCTCTATGTTTATCATGCTAGAGATGTGAACATTTTTTTCTTTCTCCATTTTCAGTACAATATGACAGCCCTATCCACCAGTCCATAATCTTCTGTTATTATACAATTTACTAATTTCCATAACATACTTACAAAGTTTGCTTGACTGTCTCTTTAAATGGTGGGATTCAATAAACCCTACATGGTAGCATGGAATTTTATATTCAGTAAGCACCATGTGCAGGTGTGCACCACCGTGCAATTAAGATAAACACAGTGGCATGCTAACTACAGCATAAGCAGCTGAATTGCTCGCTAATCAACCAATGCAGCATGCTGGAGCTCTTAAACAAGCTATAAAACAACTGTGTAGACTCTGTGTTTATTTTTCCTGTAAATTCCAAAACCTTTTGGAATATAGCCACAGAAATGAGTCTATGTGTTAGGCGTTGTTGCTGCTTTAATTCATTTGTATGTGCTACATGCTGAAGCCAATACTGCTGCTACTGCCAATAAGCTTAGGCCAAGAAAAAGAAAAGTTTTCAGGCCCCATTTAACTTTTCACAACCTACATGACATGAAAATTGTAGAGCTCTACAGGGTGGATAGGGACAAACTGAAGGAACTCTGTGACCTCTGCTGTCTTCAACTCAGAGTGGAGGCCAGTTTAGGGGAGACAAAGGTATGGGTTGCACTCAGAATCTTAGCTGGAGGTACTTTTTAGAGACCAACAGGGGACAGTCTTGAGAAGAGTTCCAGAAATATGCTGGAGTTCTGGGTGCCATACATTGCACGCATATAGAAATGAAGGCACCACCCAGGGAACGGGGTAGGCTTTACATAAACAGAAATGGATACCACTCTATAAACTGCAAAGTCATGTGTAATGCCAAGGGAGTCATCCTGAACATGCGTGCTGGCAGCCCTGGCAGTTACCATGACTTACATATTTGGCAAACCTCTCAATTGTATCAGATGTTTGGTAGGATGGATATTCCACACCGTCATTTACTGGGGGATGCAGGCTATGCACTAGAACTGTGGCTGATGACACCCATCAGAAATGCACCCACACCCACAGAAGAACACCATAATAAGGCACATGCTCAAACCCGAAATATCATAGAGCATGTGTTTGGGCTGCTAAAGCTACAGTTCCAGTGCCTAGATACATCTGGGGGAGCCCTGCATTACAATCCATGGATTTTTACAGACATATTCACAGTATGTGCTATTCTACACAACATCATCCTGAGAAAACAGCTTCAGCAGGATCAGCAAGGGGAAGGGCCACACATCCCACCACCAATGCCAAGGTCACCACAGCTGCAAACAGATGAGGAGTCAGACAGGGAACCACAAGCTGCTGTGGCTGTAGACAGACATAGACATGCTCAGTATACCCTTACATTATGTAAGAGACAATGCATAACACAATCACTTACCACCTAGGGTCCTAAAGCTTTCCTCCTACTCACATACATATAGTAACATTGATGCCAGGCAGCTCACACAACCTTACCTTCCCATGTGTTGGCTATGTATTACTTGAATCAGACAGAGTCTGCCCCAAACCAAAACTGTGTCAACTGCTGCATTTAGAAAGTAAGTCTTGACTCTGGAGTGTATTTTCTAATAATAGAATGAGTGGCATATCCTTGTATTTCACTAATTGGTACTGTAAGCAAGTAAAAGGTGGGAGATTGTTAAAGAAATTATCTTAACGTGACAGCATAGACTTATGTGACTTATATGTGTATATTATTAAATAGTAGGTCGCATGCCTCAAAAATTCAGACAGTCATACTTTGCAAAAGTACTGATGATCACTGTACCCTCAGTTTATCACCATACGTTTGTACTGGAAAATCATTAAAGAGAAAAGTTAGAAATTCATGATACACATTGCAGTTTCTGACTTTACAACCCTCACAAGAACATTCACAATAAAGTTGGGAAATGTTGATGCTATCAACTGTCTAACTTTCCAAAGCCAATATAAGTCAAAGGTAAAATGACCATTTCAACACCACAAATACAGATATACTAAGCATTAAGTTAGCCATGCACCCTGAGCATCAGACAGAAAGCTCATGTATCTCTGAATCCAAAAGATAGAAAACAAGGATGTGGTAGAGTTATCACTTGCACAGGATGTTATGTGTGTGTGTGGGGGGGGGGGTGGCAGCAGGCCTAGACTGACACAAAAGGTCAGTAAATGTGTGTGAGTAAGAAAGAGAAACAGGCAGACATTCGGATAAACCAACAAATAACCAATGAGACAAAATGAGTTTTAAGCTGCACGGCTGAACCATGTAACTGTTGTGTGTGTGTCTGTATGGGTCCCCCAGGTGAAATTGGTGTGTGAGTGTCTGCATGAACACAGCCAAGCTCTGTCCTGGCTCTATGTCTTGGTATGCTGGACAGGTGCAAACCATACATAGTAGAAGTGGCAGTTCATCATTGTCATCCATAACCAGAAGAACTGTCTCTACCAGGGATTGTACTGGCACATCCACAGCTACAGTCAGATGCACTGTTGCTACCTGAATTTGATTGATGTCTGCTGGATGAGCTCCCTTCATGGGGATGCCCAGGACCAATTACCCCATGGCCTGCCACATCTGGGCATGGACAGCACACTCACTGATGGAGCAGTGGAAGTACTGCCACTATTGGAATGTGATCAGGCACTGCCACATTGGCTAACAGCAGATTATGTGACTGACCTACACCTACAAGGATGCTCTCCCTCTTCTAGCAGATGTTCCATCACATGACAATGCTCATTCATTTACAGACACCCCTCATTCCATCACAGACAGCCCTTGTTCCAATGTGTCATTCATCCAATCCATTGAAACGGCAATACTGTGGAGGCAGTCATGCATGTCAGCCTGTGCCACATCTACAACCCTGAGCATGTGTCTAGAGCACCTATGGGAATGTGCTTGTGCCTCCATGATGGCCCTAAACATATGTTGAGTGGCATGGGAAGAGATAGCTGGACCAGGTGGAGGAGGGACAGCAGGCCTCCTCTTAGCACCCTTATCAACCCTCCAACATGGCACTTTGGCCACATTTTGGCTATGACCAGACTCAACAGGCATTGAATCTGCAGTAGCCACACTTCTCTGATCAATTGTCTCACCCTCAATCTGTCCAATATGTGAGAGCTCACTGAAATTGGTAGGGATAGGCCCACAGGCTCTGTCCAATGGAATTGCAGAGGATGGCTGCATGTCAACCTCAGTGTCATTCAACATCTCAATCCCCCGATTATGCCTCAGTTTGGCCACAATCATCATCAGAGTCTGCTGATACAATGACATCAGGTGGCAAAGAGCCCACACTTCCATTGTCATGATCACCTGTAATAAAATGCAACAAAGACAGGACAAAAATAATACCTGCAATACTCTACTCCAATTTATGCCAACAAATTAACAGTGATGCCACTATTACAGAAAGTGCAGCAATATAAACAACAGGTCTGACATAAAAATTTTGGTTTACCATCTACAGGTGAGATTCTCCTCTGCAATCCAGATGGACCTGGAAGAAGTTAATCAAATGGTAAGGGCAACATCATCACAATTAACAGTAACATGGGGGTTCTTTTTTAGGGATAAACTCTTGGCTAGGCTTGTAAGGGCCCCAGAGCCATTAGCCTAGTAATCTTCTATGATCCTATGATAATACTTTTACCCCTTTATTTGTCTAGTAACAATGCTTTTAACAAGAACCTGGCTGACAGCTCCAACCTAAACTAATAACTGTAACAATTGTCAATCCCCTGAAAAAAATGATTCATGTTTCACAGAAGTAGCATATTGGTTTCAGTTGTTTTACTATACAACAGTATTCAACTGTTGAGATACCAAAGCCGACCTGGAAGTTCATCCTGGGATGTGCTGGCTGTCCCTGAAACTTTTGCACTGACATCCAGGACATGCTAGACTGCACTTTCCTGTGAGATGTCTGGATCCCTGATATTGGCCAGTTACTCTTCTTTCAGTGTTAGTGGTGGCTCCATAGCAAGCCCTCCCCCAGAAACCATCTGGTCATGGCCCACTGTAGCTGCTCTCCTCTGTGCAAATGTGATCATGTCAGTGGCCCTGTGGTGCACCTGCTTGTATGTCCTGCAGTAGCCACTCACGGCATTCACATCATAAAGAATCTGGCACCAAATTTGCATCCTTTGTGCCATATCTCCCTGTTCCCTTTCCAGCAGCAAAGCACCATGTTGCCTAAAGGCATCTACTATCACCTGATTCTCAGCATCAGTGAAGAGGACGAGGTCACTGAGGATTGACACACCTGGGAGGCATATTCCTAGGTGTCCCAAAAGATAACACCTAGGATATATATAATTACAACATAACTGTTCCCTGATAAAACAGAAAAGGTAGCCACTCAGTATTACCCACTGGAGAAACATAAAACAGTCTAGAGATATGAAATATGAACAATAGACTGGATGGAAAACAAGGACAGTAACAATAGCAACAGATCCTTGTTTGTGCCAGAACAGTAACTCAGCTTTGCTCCTCCCAAAAAAAGAACAGACAAATGGCACATTTTACTGACAAACCATATTTGAAATGCCAAAGGTACTATCAAAGGAAATGTCCCTGAAACATTTGTACAGATTTATCACATAGCATTTCATTTTCATGTATTGGCAATAATGTTTACCTCTGAAATGGCTTGACAAACATGCTCATGCCATCTGCACACTTCCAGCTACTGAATGCAGATAACAATGTGTAAAAGCCTTTGCTTCAGATTTTGCTTAAATACATTCCAGCATGTGTAATATGTACCTGACAAAATGCAAGCATACCTTCTGCAGTTCAGTAATCCTCTGTACAGATATATCCTGAAGAAATAGTGTATGTTCAGTCTTCCCAACATAAGCATGTCTCCTCACCATCAGTTTCCCTAGCTATATTGCTGTCTTTTTATATGATGTAGATTCAGGGATGTTAGCATGGTGAAGGTGTAAATGAGATGTGAACTCATTAGAACTGCTGAATCCCAAATACTTGGATCCATGTAGGAGATGTAAACATAGTGCAGATACTCCTTCAGTGTTTTTGTTTTTTAATGGTTTGCAACTGTGAATGATTACTGGTTGGGAAAAGGGAAACACAACAGCACTATAGGCTGTCTTACTTCCACTGGTGTGTAAGATATGATATTATTTCCAGTTAATATCCTCACACATGTTGTGGCCAATGATATACAATGGCTTACACACTGCATGTCTCAGATTACTGGTTAGATAATTGAAGAATGCCCAACAAACACAGAAAAGTAAGACAGAGATGTATATTTGCAAGCGATAATCTTAACAGGTTATGTGATCATTAAGAGCATTGCATCCAAAAATAATAAATGTACAAATAACAGTTCTTTTTTTTTTTCAATAATTTTTTATTTTTGTTTTACATTTGCAAAAAGCATAACCATTCCATATTTACAAAATGACCATATTTGCATGTTATACATTGTGGATAAAGTAGAAACATGTAGGTCATACAACATACCTAATTACAATATATACAAAGATGCTTTCCCAATTAATGTCATTAGTCTAAAAATAGCTCATACAAAAATGATACTTCATCCATAGTTAAGCTGTGTACTCGTGGGAATACTTCCAGTTCATAAGATATGGTTTACCTGGTGCTTTATGCTAATAAGATGTTATAGGATTGTTCCCAGATTGCTCGGGCTTTCATATTTTTGTTTCTTTGGTCCAATACTATTTCATGTGCTAGTAGATGTTTAATAGCAGATTTCTTGAATTCCTCCCAAGAGATACTTACAGGATCTAACCATTTGTGAGCTATATATAGCTTCATTAATAAGAAAATCGTTATAAGTGGGTTAGCTTGTTTTCCTAAGATGTTGGCCGGGAGGATATGTAAAAGAGTAAATTCCCATGTTAGTGTTGATGCTTGATACCCCATTTTTTGCAGTTGTAACTTAAGGGAATTCCAAAGTTTGAAAATGCATTTACAACTCCAGAATATATGTATTAGGTCTGCAATCTGGTCTTTATAGTGTGGACAGTACGGGGACTTAGTTGCATTGAATTTGTGAAGAATTGTTGGGGTGAAATAAGCATTATTATTAATCATGAGTTGCGTGTAAGAGAGTTTTTTAAGTGTAATAGTTTTCAATGTTAAGTTGATTGCCTTTTCTATTTGCTGGTCATCCATATCAGGTTTTAATTTTCTCCAATAATTAGAGAAGAGAATGTCTTTTTGGAATTTGATTTCCCCTGTCATTTTGTATGAGTTTGTTATTGCTTTCCTTGACATTAACATAGTCTTCTAAAGTAGGGTACAGTTTTCGATGTCACTTTCGAGTATGATAAGGTTTTGGAGGTAACTGGAACACACCTCTTTGATTTGTCTTAAAATTATTATATATACTTTGGGTAAGTTTAGATTAATTCTTAATTCATGAGTTGTGCTATTGAGGAATGGGTAGATATCTTGGATTCTCTTATGTTTTAACTGAGGGAAGGAGTCTAGGTTTAGCATCTTGTCATTTATTTTTAAGTTAGGATTTTTATGGAGGGGTTGTAGTATTAACATAGCTTGTCCAAGGTTTAAGGAGTGAAAAAAGTTTTTGTGTTATACTTATGGAATGTTTTAGTGGCTCTATTATGTTATAGGCTTGTAAATCTTTTTTATTTAAGAAGGGAAGTACTTTGGGATTGATGTCTAGTGTTTTTATGTACCTATAGTATATTGTTACCCAGGCCGGTGAACCAATCTTTGCCAAGGGGTCATACTCTGCTATTCTCAGTATTCTATTAGTGTTGATATTAGAGTAGTAGGTTTTGAAATCTGGCAAGTTCAGACCCCCTTTGTTCTTGGGAAGTGTTAGTTTTTGATAGAAGATTCTGGTCTTTTTAGGTTCCCATACAAATTTTGCTAGAAAGGTATGAATTTGTTTGAAGAATTTATTATGTATAGTTATCTGAGAAGTCATAAATAGATATATTAATCTAGGTAGTATGTTCATTTTAATTATTGATACTTTAGACAAAAACGGTAGCTTAAGGTTATTCCATATTGTACAATCTTGTGTTATGTTTTGTCATTTAAGAGTTACATTATGTTGGTAGAATTCCTTGTTATTCTAAAAGAAAGTAATCCCCAGGTATTTGGTTTCTTCTTTTATTTTTATTTTGTCTAAGAGATGTATTAGGGAGATGAGTCTAGGTGGCCTTAAGGGGAATATATTAGTTTTATTAAGGTTAAATTTGTAGTTAGACATGTATGAGAATTGTTCAATTGTGTTTATTATTTTGGTCATATCTGAACTTGGTGTAGTAAAGTATATGTTTAAATCATCTGCAAATGCTGAGAGATAAACTTTGAAGTTATGCATTGAGCGGGGATTATGATATGTATTTTGTTTAATATATAGAAATAGGGGTTCTAGGTAAAGGTTGAAAAGAAAGGGTGATAGCGGGCAGCCTTGTCTTGTTCCATTTTTTATCGAAATTCTGTTTGACCATGCTTTGTTTATATATAGGGATGTATATGGATTACTATAGAGAATTTGAATGATCTGTATAAAATTTTTAGGTATGTCAAAGTGAGCGAACGTTTGCAGCAAGAATTTAAGAGTGACCCTATCAAAAGCCTTGTGGGCATGTACTACCATTGTGAAGATGTTGGTATTTCTCTGATTTGCAAAGGATATTAATGTTTCTAATGTTAGCGTGTTGTCACTGGTCTGTCTACATGGTGTAAACCCAGATTGTTCTGGAGAAATTATTTTTTCTATCAGATTTTTAACTCTGTTTGCTAGTATTGAGGTCAGGATCTTGGTGTCTATATTTAGAAGAGAGATGGGTCTATAGCTATCTGGATTTTTAGGGTCCGCTTGGTCTTTTAATATAAAATAGTTTTAGAGGTGTTCAAGTGAATATCATGTATGTTGTTATTTATTATATAGTTCAGCACGTGGTATAATAATTTGGCAACTAGTGGACTGAAGGATTTATATAATTCTGAGGTAAGACCATCTGGTCCTGGGGCCTTGTGTGGTTTTAGATGTTTAATTGTTGTGGTTATCTCATTAATAGAAATGGGCTCCGTTAGTTTTTTTTTTGTTGATCTAAATCTAGTTTAGGGAATTTTAGTTTTTGAAGAAAAAGATCCCTATCCTCCTTCAAGGCTTGTAGGGTTTGTTCTCCATATGTTTGAGTATATATTTGTTCAAATTCTTTGATAATTTCCTCATTTTTGTATAGTTTTTCCCTTGGTAATTTACTTCTGCTATAACTGAGGTGGATTTTTGTTGAGCGATAATTCTGGCCAATGCTCTGGAAGGAATTTGGGCTTCTTCTGTGTAATTAGCCAACTGTCTTGTCTCATAAAAAGATAAATTTCTGTTCTCGAGCATATATAGGTCTCTTTGTAGTTTTAGGAGGTCCATTTCCGTTTGATTATTAGGGTTATTTATCAATTCTTTCTGACATTGTTCTAGTTTCTTCTTTATTTTATGTTCCTCTTTCAGTTAGATTTTTTTATAATATGCTGCTTTTTTAATGAAAGTTCCTCTGATTTGTGTTTTGGTCGATGCCCATTCTATATCCATTGATGTTTGGGAATTGAAGATATTTACAAGGGTTGTTTTTAATATATCCTCAATCTCTTTTACTACATCTGTTTTGAAGAGCAGATTAGGATTTAATGACCAGTTATTAGCTCTATTGTTTAAAAACCTTTTTTGTCCCAGTTGATACTCAGTGTAATCTTGGAATGATCCGACAGAAATCTAGTGTGTATGACTATTGTAGGGTCCATGTTAATGAGTATGTCTGAGATTTAAAAGAAGTCTATTCTCACCCATATTTTATGGCATTGGGAGTAGAATGTGTAATTCCCAGTTTTGTTATCTCTATCCTCATATTTAAAGGGGTCATATAGTTTGAAATCTTGTTTAAGTTCATTTAAAGCTATTGTAGCTTGTCTATTATGTAGTTTGGTCGGGTTCGATTTATTCTTTCCTAGGTTTTGATATGTGTTCCAGTCACCACCAATTATTAGATAATGATCTTCCAGTTGGTTTAGAATTGGGTACAGTGACATGAAAAATAGATGTTGGTTGCTACAAGGTGCATATACATTTAACACTATTATGGGTTTTGGAAATACTGTGTTAGTGAATGTTACATAGCACCACCTTCCCTCTTTGTCAGCCTTAGTTTCAAGTATTTTATCCTGAAAATGTTTTTAATTATTATGGCCACCCAAGCACTATTAGTTTTGTCCCAAGATGCTATAATGTGTCTTATCCACTTTTTTTTCCCAATATCTGTCCATTGCTCTGAAGTTAAATGCGTTTCTTGTATTAAGATGAGATTAGCTTTGGTTTTCAGGGCTAAATGCAAAAATAGTTTCCTTTTTTCTTTATTTTGTTGTCCTTTAATGTTCCACGTTTATGTGATAGATATGCTTGTTTTAACTGATCTGTATGTTAATTTAGATTTATGGTTTTTGTATGTGTTGTTATAGTGTGTCATTGGAAAGCATCTAACTATTCCCATCCCTACACTGTGCCTACCCACTATACCCCTGGACCAGGAATAAATGGGAGAATACAATGTGATTTTAGTATGTACCATAAGATTCCCACTAGTATTCAATTTTGTTTTTTCTTTACATATAAGTTTGTGACATGGTATCCCCCTTATGTTGCTAAATACAATACGGACAAAGCTTAACAGACTAGTTCCCTACAAAAAACACTTCTGCGTCATATCCTTAGTCTCAAACTTTAAACTATTATACAATTAGAGTGCAGCGGTTAAAGTACAAGACATACAGTTTATAAGTTTATGATCTATTCCTCCTAAAAGTGCATTTTTAAACAACATGTTAATGATCAAATTCCCAATTAGATATGGCAAAATATATAACAATGTAACCTATATATTTTAAGCCAGACATGTCATATTTAAATGATCCTTCTCCATATAGTTCCCTTACCTTCCGTCTTCTTATATATATAAATTACCCAGCTTCTGTGTTCAGGCATTCTTCTGTAGCAATCTATAACAATCCCAGAATGCATTATTAGCATCTAAATAGAAGTGGGTATATGAGGGGAAAAAAAAAGATTGCAAGCTTAGGCAGGTATATATACTGCTAAGACTTACTTGTTTAGATATTTATAACTTCTGCAGTCAATTAGGTTATATTCATATTGTCATGTAATTCCTCTCCTCTAAACTGCTTAAACTCTCATTCCTGCAGTTATTCCAGTTAAACATCATTATTTCAATTAAGAACCATTTACTTGGTCTGGTTCTACCAGACTCACATCCAGAAATTAAGATTGGATTCTTTACAATAAGCTTGTATTGGCGAATCAAAGTCACAATTTTGTTTTGGTAAAACAGTACCTTATTCTTCTGATTCTTCAAAGTCAAGTTTGCAGGATTTACTAGTCATCTTTCAGTCAGTTGTTGTCTTATTAATTGTTTTATGTTGATTTTTGTGATTTTGAGTCAGAAATCACTTCTTGGTCTTGCTGTACCTTCCTTTTAGGTCATTTTGGTTTTATAGTGAAGATTTTGAGCTCGAAGGGGGACTGTTTTAACATACCAGTTTCCTCTGAAATGGTGTCACCTTATATTACGCATGAATTTTAGTTCCTACCCGGTTTTCATTTCCTTTTCCTGTGTTCCTCGTGGCTCCCATCATTGATTTAAGGGCCTAGGCAGCAAGGGGAAGCTCTCAGGGTGTGTATCCCATCAAAAACACTCACAAATCAGTCTGATTTTTACTCAAGGGTCATTTTTAATTTCCAGTCATTTTATTTAGTTTCTGGAGGTGGAATCTGCTTGAAAACTGACCGGAAAGTTTATTTTGCTTCCTTGGGGTTAGCAATCTTGTATTTAACATCTTTTACATTGAAAATTTGAAGGTTTGGGTATTTCATCTGGAACTTTATTTTCTTTTCTATCAGAAACTTGCAGTATGGAGATAGAAGTTGCCTTGCTTGCCTTATCTGAATAGGCAGATCTTGAGCAAAGGAAATTCCACTATTATTCCAGGTGAGTGTCCCTTTCTTCTTTGCTGCAAAGAGTATTTTATTTATATCTTGATAGTTTAAGATTTTGGCATACACATGTCTTGGTCTCAAGGATGATTGAGCTTCTCTCATAGCTCTGTGGGCTCTCTATATTATTATTTGTTATGTTGCTTCAGAATCATCCAGTAAATATTTTAGTATGAGTTTGATAGATGGTATTAGATCAATGTGTGACACAGTTTCAGGGATTCCCCTTATGATAATATTGTTTCTCTGAGCTCTTACTTCTAAATCTATTATTTTTTCTTGTAGACTTTGTAGCTCTTTGTCATGGGAATCAGTTCTCTGAGATATAGAGTCTAATTTTATTTCATTTTCTAATATTTTTGCTCAGATTTTTCAGTTTTGGTTAGAATTTGATTAAATGTGTCTCCAAATGTTTGAAACTGTGTGGATAAGTCCTGTATTGCTTGTTGAATGGGCAATAAAGCTGTTTTTATATCTTCCAGGCTAGCTGGCTGTTCTGACTTGGTTTTATTTGCAGGCTTGGAATTGTCAGATTGCTTATTTGTCCTCTGTCTTTTTGGAGTTGTGTCTTTGTCTGGTGAGGCTAGTATCGAGAATTTGGTTTTAATTGTTAAAGTCTCCATACTATTTTCTTCTTTCAACATCTTGCTTTTAGGTATGTTTTGCAGACTTTATGTATGACTGCAGGGCCACAGCACCACATGGCTGCAGATGATTTCTAGAATCTTAGTTAATCCTTTTGTTTTTAAAGGAAGCTGTTGCTTTTTTCCTTTCTTTTGAATGCTGTGTGTTGTCTGGAATAGATATTCAGTCGTATTTATTTGTTTTTTTAGTCTGTGCTGTCTTCTGGGTTTATTATAATCCAGGGTATTTCAGAGAGCTAGGTGCTTGCAGTGCTCACAGAACAGCGGCCATCTTGAATTCCACAAATAACAGCTGTATGTTTTGATATCACTATAGATGCTGTTGCAGTTGGTTGTATGCAGAATGAGTTCAGTTCTTTGCTGCAAAGTTGTTTATGTGTAAAGAGGGATAAGGCACCCATCCTGTGTTTGGAAGGTTCATTGGAGTGAGATTTTAAATCCAGATCTATGTAGACATATCTCATGTGAGCCATCATTTTCTTGTGTGTATGTCATACATTGATTTTCCTCATTTCAACTACTTGCCACTTTTTTCCTTTTTCCTTTTCTGTCTTTGTCTAGCAGCATTTAGCACAATCACAGACGCAAAGGAAGTGAATGGTGGGTTTGGCTTTGCTAATCTCATTTAGACCACTCAAACAGTAGATAGGACCTAGGCAGTCAAAAATAGAAACTGGATGCATTGGATTAATTCTGTTGGGCACTGCACAAAACCCAGTAACCAGCATTGCACAATGGTTAACACAGAGACCATATAGGGGAATGTCATGTAGTTAGGCCTATGGCAGCAGGTGTAAATCCAGGGTTGGAGTACAGATGGTCCTGGGTTCTAGCACAGGGTGTGCAACATTTTTTACTGTTATGACATTGCTGTTTATAGCAATGAACTGAAACATGAAAAAGTGTTATTTCAGCTGTCGTGTGTCAACAGTTGTAGGTGTAAGACTGCCATACACATGGCCCTGGGTTCTAATATAGAATATTCCATACACTTTTACTGTTGTTCCACTTCCATTATATTCACTTTCATTTATAACACTTTAAGTAGTGCATCTGATAGTAATTATATGTATGAGGAATGACAAACTATTATTGTGTTTTTATTTATATATTTATTTACTTATGTTTTATCAGATTTATTACCAGATGTATGACTGAGGATATACTGTGTACTATATTTCTGTAAGTATAATTCTGCTATCTGGACTTACATGGCCTTCACATTTGCCTAAGACATATACTCAACTGCCTCTATATCCAATAACCTTGTCATATCACAGACATACATGTGTTTCAGCTCATACTATCACCTGCATTTATATATGATGCCTGACTATGTCTGAGCAGGACTTCTTCTGTGGCAAAGATGAGAAATCAATGCTCTGGAAATAAATGTTTTGTCCCTAATGCCTCACTTTGAATTCCACAGTGTAAAAATCAATCTTATTATTCCTCACTGCTTGACACTGCTGCTCTCAGCACACCATCGCACAAATGCATAGCATGGTTGTGCACACTTCAGTAAATGTGATAACTGGAATTGGTGGGAAAGCGTCAGTCTCCATTGCTCTAGATCCACTGATAGATAGACATGGCAGGCATTAATAGGAATGGTGCCAGTTTAAAACACAGAGGTGGGGTGCCCAGGAGTCCAGGATATTCATTGGACTCCTAGTAAAGCAGCACAGTCACAGGCTTCTGCAGGAGGACTATTCTGTCTCCCAGTACAATTCTAAGGCATGGCATAGTTTAGCCCAGGCTGTATCCAGTGCCACTGGAATCCCTCACACTGGAGAGCAGTGTAGGCATCATTTTAATTACCTACAGAGGAGGAAGAGGGGTACTCTCAACTGATGGACTGAGGACTTTAGGACTGAGGAAATCCCAGATATGTGTAAGTATCAGCTCAAGAGACTACTTGTAGGACTTACAAAGATGAATATATAGGCAAGACGGGTATGTATAATAGTCAGTTCTGTTTTGTTTTTCCCCAGCTGCCAGTAATAGAGAGAGCAATGTCTGAGCCCACATGGCTAGATTGGTGAGACTGAGGGAAGCAAGTGGTATTTATGCAGCAGAAAAGTAGTGTTATTGTAGCATTAAAAGTCAAATATATCTTTTTTGATATTTTATAGAGTTGTATCAAATTTAGCATGCATATCCCAACTGTAAAAAAAAGCAAATATGCATGCATTAGTCTGTAACACAAACCAATTGTAAGAGTCCAATATTAGACTTTAGTCAGAGGTTGTGAGTTCAAATACCACACTTCACAACTAAACAATACTGCTATTTCTTCAATAATATTTACATTAAATTAAAACCTCGATACCAGTGACACAAATGCCCTGCTGTAAACTGTTATCTGTATAACTGGGGTATGCATATGTGCAATATATGCGCATTTCAAGGATCATTTGCTGCAATCTGTAGTATGTTGTGCATCTGTTAGGAATTAGTAGACTTAAATGTAAAGGTTAAGATAATAGTGTTATATAACTGTATTAATGCATTGTATTTCAGATATGAATGTACTAATCATATCTCTTTTTTCTCTCACCCGAACCCTTATCTCTCGCTTTTTTATTTTCTTTGTTTTTATTGTATTTTATTTTATTTTTAAAAATATGTTTTATGTTATTATTACTGTATTTTATTTTATAATTTTTGTTATTTTTATCTTATTTAATTTTTTATTTTCTTTATTAATTTTTATTATGTGCCATCAAAATGTGTCCATGTCATCCATGTGTACCACACCACCAAATGTTCCATAGCACAGCGAGGTAGGTTAGCCCAATTGGATCAGTCTAAATGGCTCCACTGCCTGCAGCACTGATTCCCAGCATGTCTGGGAGCCAACTTGACAGCACTGCCTCTGCTGCCCCTACACTACCTGTACCCTTAGGTAGTCCTATCAGGAGGCTGGTCCAGAGGTACCCTCTGGGAGCAGTGGCTGAGATAGTGATTTCATCACCTATAGTGAGTTGCCAGGGATGGTGCATAGGGTGGTGCACACCTATGCCAACTGGAGAGACTGCACTCCCTCATTTTGTATAGTACTAGGAGAAGGAAGAGACATCAAGCACTCCAGCCACCAGCAGCGTGAGGTGACCGTGATGACAGTCCAGTGGGTGAGGACTTGATTCTCACTGTTTCCCAGCTTGATCACAATGGGATTGGAATGTTTCAACCCTCACCCAATCATAGTATAAAAAAAATTGATGTTTTTGTTATTTTTGTTATTTTGTACTGTTCTTACTATGTATACTTACTGTTTGGACATTTCTATTGTATTTTATCTTGTGCATTTGTAACCTTGATTTTACTGCCTTTGGAGCTTTTCTCCCCGGGCCTCCACTGAAAATGGGTACTTCATGGCCTAGTGGACTTCCCCGGTAATCAAACTGAAATAAATAAATAAAAATAATAGTGCACCCCAACCTTTTGTGTCCCTCACCATACCCGTCTCTTGTACTGTTTGTCTTGTTTGTCTGAAATTGCTTCCACACCTACCCAATTTACTTGACCCAGACATACCTATGTCCTTTCCCCAACATCCCTCACTCTCTGAAATAAAAATGAAATGGGTACCTGTCCCACAAAAAAAAAATCATTCCATGCATAGCTCTCCACTTTATACATGTATCTTCTTGACACACTTGATTCAGTTTAATTGGGTATACAATATGATTGCATTGTGGTTACCTCTCTCTCTAGACTTGACAGTCCAAATTCAGTTAATATTCTGTATATATGTTCAGTTTACACTGGTAAAGAAATGGATAGCTATGTTCTTTCCTACTTCCCTCCTACACATTCCTGTCCTGCTTTCGATTCTTCCCCATGTTTGCTCCCCATTTCACAACTTTACTATCTACCCAAGTTTACCACTTTAATCTGGTTAAAAAATAAAATTACACACAGCATACATAAGTTTCTGTAAAAGCAATGGATCCCTTCACTTTTTTGGGCTCCATGTTTGTGCAGAGGTGTGCATCACACACCAACATGCAACAACAGTGAGCTGCAGAAAACTGCTGTGGTTACCTCTGCACAATGACACTTAACACCTTTGCACTATGCCAACACACAGCAACACTTGTGCTATAAAGAATTCATTTCATTGCATTGTTACTCACTCTGTAATTTAAAGTATCTAAAAGTATTGTCATCATCATCCCCTTTTTTCCATTTATATGGGTTCGGGGTATCGTATTAACTGTCGCCAACTCTCTCGATTCAGTGCCATTCTCCTGCCTTCTTCAACACTCATGCCTGACTGTCGCAGATCTTCTTTCACACAATCCATCCACCTCTTTGCTGGACACCCTCGCTTCCTCTTACCTTCTTCCTGTCTGTCTGCCTCACCAGATTGTCTTCTGCTTTTCTACACATGTGCCCATACCATCGTAATCTGTTCTCTTTGATCTTTTCTGCAATTGGAGCTACTTTGGCTTCTGCTCTTATGTCCTTATTTCTTCTCCTGTCCCGCAGTGTGCATCCTACCACCTTTCTCAGGCATTTCATTCCCATCACCTCTAGCTTCTTCAACTGTTCTGCCTTTACTGCCCAGGTTTCTGTACTATACAGTAGTACTGGTCGCACCACTGTATTGTACACCTTACTTTTCAGCTTCTTTGGCATTCTTCTGTCATAGACTATACCTGATACTCTATGCCAGTTGGCTGCAGCCCCTCTGATTCTAGCTTTGACCTCTTCATTCAGACTACCCTTCTCCTCAACCACCAATCCCAGATACTTGAAGCTGTTTACCTGTTCCACTATCTTCCCATCTATCTCTATTCTCAGCTTCTTCTGATTTCCCCAATCTGCTGCCATTACCACTGTCTTATCTGTGCTTAGTTTCATCCCATGTTCCTTCAGATTTGCATTCCATTCTCCTATCCTTTGCTGAAGTTCTAGATCAGAGTCTGCCTGTACTGCCACATCATCTGCATACAGCAGCTTTGTTGCTCTGACCCCTCCAACCTGTTTGCTGATGTAGTCCATTACCAGTATGAACAGCAGTGGGCTCAGAGCTGAACCCTGGTGTACACCCACTCCCACTGGGAACCCCTCAGTGAGGCCAAACACTGTTCGTACTTGAGTCACTGGGTCCTTATACATAGCCTGTACTAATTCTACCAATGTTTCTGGGACTTCAAACCACCGCAGTATTATATATACTTGAATTCAAACCCAGTACCATCTGGACCCACAATGGAATGTATCAATACATTAACACATGCTGCTGCAGAGTCAGTTAAGCAGAAGGTGTGTTTCATAGACTCAATACTAACTGTCAGACTTTAGCAATACAGCTTGTGTTTGTGCACTGCTTAACTATGTGAAAAATGTGTATCTCACAGGCATATACACTTTGCCAACTGTCATACAAGCACGCTGCTTGCTGAGCTATGGAAATGTACATATTACTCTGTATTACTGCTGTTTGCTGTCCAATTCCTGTCTGTGACATGAAATTACATGTGGAATCATTACAAACTGAGGGCCCTATCTAACAATATGTCACATATTTACAATACATCCATGTGTTGCCACCTCCCCTCCCACAAGCACTGCAATCCTGGTCTCTCTGTACATTTTCCACACATATTTCACCTACACTACAAAATGTGATACCAAATGTTGTGTGATATGCAATGCACATCAATCTGGTAACATGCAGATCTACAACTATTGACCCATATGCCTAAAATCCCTTATCTGCATACACAGGGACATAGCTGACCTTCAACACACTTGACCGACCCATTTTCTTTTTGTCAAGGGTACATCTTGCTTATTGAACCTTGTGAACTTCTTTGATACTGACCCCAAAGATCTAGATGAGGGAAAACAGGACATACCGCTTATGTGGAGTTATCCAAGGCCTTTGAAACTATCCCCATTCATGTCTCATAGTGAAGATCTCTTGTGTGGGAATTAAGCCATATAGTAGTAGATGGATAGCCATCTAGCTCACTGACAGAACACACACTCTCAAAGTTGGGGACTGCAAGTTTACCACTAGCCACTTATCATTAGAATACCACAAGGATCTCTGCTGGGCCATCAACTGTCTGCAAACTACTTCCCTAAAGTGCAGGCAACAGTAGATGGCCAGTAGTTTACCAAGATTCCAGATGACTGTTAACTCAATGCACTCATATAGAGTTCCCCAATGATGGTAATATATGACAGAACAGGCTGACAGACAAACATGATTGGTGCCAAACTCATGGACTGAACCTTAAAGCATACAATGCCTTATTGTCCCCTTGGAAATGAAGTATTACTGTTAATTATGATATACATAGCACCCCTCTAAGCTCAAACAAATTGTTGTGAGACTTGGGAACAGATATTGATAGCAATCTGCACTTTCATCACTGTGTCCATAGTGGTGACGTACACATTCTGCATTGCACACCTCACACATATGGCCATCACATCCAAGACCAGGGTGGTCATACCGCTACTGTATTCTACTCTTATCAGACCACTATATGAGTACAATTCACTCTTTTGTCTGTACCTCACAAGACCCCTGCAGCAATTGCAGACAACATAGGTTTGTACCTGGGAGAATCCACAGCCTCCAAATATGACATACATGGAAAGACTGAAAGACCTGTCACTGTACTCAGTATCATCCAGGCTGCTGAGAGGTGACCTATGCTTGGCCTACAGAGCAGCCTCAGACCATGCCCTACTGGAAATACTGGACATCTTCAAATCAAATAGGAGAATAATAACCTGTCCCATGGTTCTCATCTTAGCCTGTGAGATAAACAGAACATGCTGGAATGACAGATATATCACTCAGCAATTCACACTCCTCTATAATAGGGTCCCACTGCATGTGAAGCAGTAGTAATTAATGACCCTGTTCAAGCGCAACCTTGACTACTGGTTGGGTGATTGTAAAGTCACCTCTGGGGTAACACCTATGTCCCTCATGGACAAAGCCAGTTGGTGCTCCTCACAAAATCACTCTGCTAACAATGACAATTTAACTATGCTCAATAATGGTACTTGTGGACTTAAACAGGTGGGCTTCTAAACAGTCTAGGGTGATTAGGCTAGTATCATCCTATGAACTTATGAAACTATGAACCTATGCAAGCCTCCCAACATCATGTATCACACATGGCCTGCTGATGTCATCTACTATAAGTTGACCTGCACTCTTGTAAAAGTCAGACTTGTGCTGTGGAACTTGTGTAAAGTATTGTGTTCTGTAGTCTATGTACTTAGATAGGTAGGGGTTCTGTTCTCACCAAAATCAACTGTGTGTGCATGTGTGTGTATGTGCGCATGTGTGTGTGTGTGTGTATGTCTAGACAGAAGAGAAGAAGTGTGTATCCCACAGTTTCTACTCCAATGCCATAGATTGACAGTATTTTGATTCTTCCAGATGACTACACTTTCATTTCATGCAGCACACCCAACATCTTGTCTTCCACATAGCTTACTGATGTCATCTACTATAAGTTCACCTGCACTCTTGCAAAAGTCAGACTTGTGCTGTGGCACTTGCATTAAATACTGTGTTCTGTAGTCTGTGTACTTAGATAGGTAGGGTTTCTGTTCTCACTGCAGTCAACTGGGTGTGTTGTGTGTGTATATCAGCTCTTGCTTGACATTACAGAGAGAATTTTAGACCAGCATGTGCTTTACACTACCATCTGGGACACAGTTCTTATCATATTCTCCTCAACAGACACTGCTGATATCATCAGCTAAAACATATTTTTGGATGTGCAGTATTCCCACCATGGCAGGGTCAGACAATGGCCTGGAGGCCATGCAGAAGTCATCTCATCTTATACAAGCAGATTACAGTGACATGGATTTTAATCTATCCACATAGATCATGGCATGGTCTCTAGGCCCTGTGGTATCTTGCTAAGAAAGGCCTGTGGTCTCTCCAGCTGTTGCATGTGTCTGGTGTGGTACATGAAAAAGAGAGCATTATACTCTATTAGTGTTCTGATGAGGTTCATGTACAGTGCTGTCATACAATCCTAAGGTCTGAATATGATGGTGTGACTTATGATGTGCACAACATAAGCTTTAAATACCAATGTGGACCCTTGGTGGTTGAAGTTCAGATTGCTATCCACATGTATTCCCATTGCTTGCATCACTGAGTTTCAGCATTGTAGGACTGTTGTCAAATCTGTGATTAACATGGAATCCCATTTTTCAGACAAACAACATAATAAAAGACACATTTCTACATTTGTTTGCAGATCATTTTCCTTTGTCACCATTCATTTACCTGATTTAGCTCCTCCTGTGTTATGTTACCATCATTGTTGGACTCGGTGTTTGCACCCAATACACAAAAATCAGCAAACATGGTAAGCCAAAGGCCATACACTTTAGCCTGAACTGTCTTGAAATAGAGCACAAACAAAGAAGGGTCAAACACAGATCCTGGGGTTTGCCAGTGGTGAGAGTTCTACTGGTATACGTTGATTCACCAACTTTTACAGTATGTGTTCTATCTGTGAGCCAATTGGTTACCCATCTACAGATGTTATTGTTAATCCCCAGCTGGGAAGGTTTCTCAATGATACCTGCATGAGGGATTGTGTCAAAACTCTAGGCCAGAATATGATAGGTAGTATGCACTATCTTACCTTCATTCAGGCCTATCACACAGAATCAATACGCTATGACAACATCACAGATCATCTAAGTCATGATTCAGCACATACACCATCCTGATACAGTTGAATGCACACTTCATCACACCCTCCACATAGGCTATGTTCCCATACAAAGGTGTACATCAATAAGCATCATCTGAGTTGAGGGGACTGCACCTGATGCATGCATGTAGAGAAACATCCTGACTCTCCTCGACTCTGAGGTAGACCAACATGTCATCATGCACCTCTTCTACATGTACACTAGTAATATTCTGGTTGTGTGCAACAGACTTGTGTGAATCATTAACTTACATCATGTCTGTTACATCTGATAGATATCCTCAAAGAGGTCATCGAGGGCATGCATGATGATAACAGTATCATCTTGTGGAACTTGAGCAGATCTAGACATTTGATACAAATCCACACTGAGGTGTTCAATCAGCACTGTCATATGTGGCCATAAACAGGTATATCACCAAATAGATAGACCAGTGTATCACTTGCATGGTATCTCACTATGTTGAAATGTGTGACATGACCTATATCTCAGGTACAGTGATTAGGTCAGTACATCAGGGCTGTCTGCTAGGCCCTTTCCTTTCCATTAGTTAAGTGATAGACATCACAGATTACATGTACATCCTGTGTCCAAACAGCTGCCTGAAGGACTACAGATTGTGGGCAATCATTGACTCCAGCTGTGATATTATGCATGATGATATGTTTATCCTATAACACTAATTTGTTTAAAATGCAGATTTGTTACTTGTGCTTATATTAAGTCTCTGTTACTTCCTATTCTTATATTGTAAATGTAACTTGCTCTCTCCATGTATTGCTTTTATGTTGGAGCTTTTCTCCCCGGGCCTCTACTGAAAAGGGATATGTATCCAGTTGGACTAGCCCGGTCAACAAATGTAAAATAAAATAAATAAATAAATAAATAAATATTAGCATAACACAGACAGAATCAATACATTCCAAAAAATGCTGCCACAGTCATGACAACACCTACATTGACAAGAAACATGGGAGGATTTGTTAAGTCAGGTAACAAACACACTACCCATGTATAATGTGGACATCACACCCTATACTCAGACCAATAGGCATGTGACCAGTTTCCTGGGGTAGATGTTAAGTGGTACATCCACAGACATGTGGCCACACTGCTGACTACGCCCTTGAATGTAACACAAGTACTGAGTAGGTGATGTACATCCACATCAAGGCCATAATACCTTCATGGTTCCAAGCCTTCATCATACCAATAACGGTGTACAAGGCACACTTCTTCATGTACCTCCCTACACATCATCCAGTGATGTGTAACTGAAGTGTACCACATTTGTCACAGTGAGCTGTCACACAGCTTATTGGACATACCTAGGTATTCTTTCTGCGGAATATACATAACTGTCTGATGGGGCGGAGCACCAATCAAGTTGTCACACCAGATGCATGTGTGCTAACTGTTCTGAATATGCACACACTAGATACATAGATCTTTGACAACATTAATGGCATGTGTACCATTCATGACAGTATGGATTGTGCCATATATACATGCCATGCACACAAGTCAACTAGCCTGTATTGCCCATACTGTTGCATACAGGCATAGCAGTGTCCTTCCTAATACCTCCAGAAGATGTTACAGTACCAGAATAGAGTGTGTGGTTACCCTCATAGAATGTGGATGTATCATAAAAGTTGTTCAAGTATGTGAGTGCAGACTCATGTCTTATCACTCTAAATCACATATTGTATGTCAGAAGCATGAGATTACTGGTGGTATTATTCTGATATTGTCCATGATTGTGGTTGGTTCATGTAATGTTTCCCATGAGTCTTTAATGGTGCCCACCTTGCTGGAGATCTCTGCTGAGAGTACACTCATAGTCAGGCATATCAGTTTGCACAGCTTCAAAATATGCACCCTACCCCAATTGTATGTCAGATCCCTGATAAATGTCCTCTGCATTATTCATGTAAGAATGCTTATTTCACACAGACATTGTCCCCATTGTTATGTCACCTTGTGTGACAGTCAAATAAAACACATTTTCACTGTACAGTCCCTACTGTCTCATATAGGTATGTTATTGGTGTTGCTGCCATAACCATCTTCCATTGACATGCCCTCCTCTGCTGTACATTAGGTTGTTTCACCTGTACTCTTTCCCTGTGTTCATTTCTACAATGCATCTGTGTGTCCCTATTCAATGCATACACTTCCCCTGTGTATTCAGTTTTACTTTGCAGTCCATGTCCCATTGCAGTTCATTTACACAGCTTCAGTACAGAATGCCAGGAATGGGATATCACAATATACTGTATATAGACTGTCTTGGACTGTGTTTGGACCATATACCTTGCATTCATAACTCTCAACTGTCCAGATATTACCAGGATGTCCATATGTATTCCTTATCAAATTTAGGCTTTCTGCCATATCACTGGGATGATCTCAGGACTGATGCTAGTCAATATTACATGTATTTGAGTTCATACCTCCCAACTGTCCTGATTTGTGCAGAATGTCCAAATTTTGTCTCATATTTTCGATCTTTTTCTCATAACATTTTGGTTTTCTGGAAATTCATTGTTATTGCGGATTAAAGTCAGAAATTGATGACAGACATTTGAGTTTCAAAATGCATACTCTTCAGAAAATTTGTGCTACTGTACAACCTATTATTCTATCACCTTTCTGAGTTTGGAAGAGCAATATTAGAAGCTGTCCCTATTTTGGACCCTTTATCCCCCCATTATTTTTGGCTTTGTCCAGATTTCTTGCTCTAAGAGTTTGAGAGGTATGTTTGAGTTTCATTCTATCACATTTCTAATGTGGCATCTATGTCAAATATGTCCCTATTTCTGGTTAAATGTCCCCACATTATGTTGGCCTTTGTGCAGATATGTTGCATTAACAGATTGACAGCTATCTGTGAAGCTATGGTGATCATTGTGGCATTCTGTGCAAGTCCACAGACCATAGGTGCTCTACTTCAAATATAATTGCTATTCACATTTACTTACATGGCTTCCTGGCCAGAAATAAAGTGTAGTAGATTTTTACAACTTGATTGTGCTTTTTATTTTACAACAGTGGAACAGTTTATAGCTGGAGTACTTGGTTTTCCTTTGGATTACTTCTGGACTGTGCCTGGTATGTGAAAGGAACACTTGGTTTTCCTTTGGATTACTTCTAGACTGTGCCTGGTTGGTGAAGGGGTCTGTCCGTTTTAGAGATCCGCATGTATTTACTTGTTGCCATTTTTTCTAAGGGATTAAGAGGGACAGGGCTAAATTTTGAGTAAAAATCGGGGACGTCCCTGAAAATCACCCCTCTTTTCACAGGGTTCAACTTTGATCCCCAAATAAAAGAAAATATATATTTCTTTAAGTTTAAAGGAACACTAAAGACACTAGTTAAATAATTAATCTTTGCTAACAGTACAGAATTTATTAAGTATATTTCCTTTTTAAAGGAAAGCTTAAAAAACTTCCAAAGCAGACATTTGTTTCCTTTCCTCTATTTTTTCTTTCCATACTTTTTCTTTCTTGTTTCCCAAAGTTTATTCCAAGGATCCTAATTTTATCCTTATTAAATTCAACTCCACCAATCTTTCCCTCAAACCCTACGCCTTTTCTTTTGTCTTTATTTAATATGAACCCAATAACCTGAATAATTTCTTGTATTTGTTTTATTACTGCATTCATACTTTCCTCATTTTTTTGTTGTAATGATAATATCATCTACATAATTTAACAATATGGACATTTTTTCCCTTCATTAGAAATATAACTATTAGCATCCGTCTCCTTATTCATGTATGTAGATATTACATTCATTACTAATACAAATAATGTACTACTCAAGGGACATCCTTGCCTAATACCCTTCTCTAACTTAATATCTTCACTCTACCATCCATTTATGATAATCTTCACTATAATATACTTATATGCTGACATATGCACATTTTTAATCCCCTTACTTATATATATATTAAATATATCCCATAATACTGAGTGTTATATCGAATCAAATGCTTTGCTGAAATCTCCTACCATTACTTTTGCCTGAACATTTCTAACTACAATGTTGTCTACTAATTCCCTAATTATTAATAATAAGTCTTGAACGTTTTTACCTTTTATACCAAATGCATACTCATTTACATTACCTTCTTTATCTACCATCCTTTTTTGTAATATTTTCATAAAAATCTTATAATCTGTATTATTTAATACAACTAGTCTCCAATTCTATATTTCTTCCTTCTTTCATTTTTCCATATAAACCTGATGATACCGCTACATAGCTCTTTATATATAAAACATTTATTTAACTATTCATTTAATACCTTTATAAACCATTTTTTGCTCTACAGTCAATTTTTTATACATCTTATATTCTATTCCATCTGGCCCTACAGCTGAATCTAAATTCATTTATTTTATTACCTGTGCTAGTACTTCTATTTATATTCTTTTTCTAAGACCTTATTCTCCATATCAGAAATGTACGTACCTTCCATTTTTTCCATGTATTAGTTATCTGTACTTTAAATAATGTTTTAATATGTTCTTTTACTATATTCATAATCTCCTCTTCTGTACTATGTATTCTACCTGATGAACCTTCCATCTCCCTCATTACACTATTATTCTCTTTAATTATTTTACTTAATTATTTTGCAATTTCTTTTTTTTCCTTTCAAAAAGTATCTTTGTACAATAGATGCTTTATTTTTTTCTTATTTAATTTATATATTTTTGTTCCTTAATAAAGACATTTTCATCATTCCTCTCTAGTCAATCAATTGTATTATTTAAATTCTTATTTTATTTTTCCCATATATATTTTCTCTTTCTCCCATGTCACATAACTTTTTTTATACTTCAGTTTAAAATTTAACCACGATTCTCTCCGATCTTTGTAAAATTCTTTAATTTCTACATGATCTTGCCATAGTCTTATAACCTCTTTTCTCCCTTTATCCTCCCATTTTACTTCATTTATTCTTTTTATGGCTTTCTCTATTTTTATATAATCATCATTTCCCTTTACCATAATCCAAATTGCCATGTGATCTGAAAACCCTGTCAGTAATATTCCTTGTTTAGCTACTACTAAACTTTCTGACATAAAAAATAATTTATTTCTGTTCTTTTTTCCCCTCTTCTATACATCCAAGTTTCTAGAGTCCATATTTTTAGCTGTCCATAATATAAAAAATCCTTTATTAATTTGACATCATAAGCCTTCTTGTTTTGTTGTCATAGAATGCAATTAAATCCCCTACTAAAATTATTTCCATATTAACTGCCAGGGGCGGCTCGTGCTGTATGACTGCAGAACTGCAGCCCCCCCAGCTGTGGAAAGATAAAAAAAAACAAAATAAAAAAATTGTAGAAAGAAAAAAAAATAAAAAATTATTTTCTCAAGTCCTGGAACTCCACACATGAGTGATGGCAAGGATTGTGTGCTCCAGACTGCTTTGTCAGCAGTCTGGATAGAAGGAAAGGCCATCTTTGCCCTGCAGCCCATGCAGTGACAACCACACAGAACAGAAGACGTTTGGACTGCAACATCTGCAGACTGGAGCCTGCTGTTATGGGGAAACCTTCCCCAGTAAGACAGTCAGCTTTGCAGAACTGTAGATGGCTGTAGCTGGAGCATTTTTAGGTTGTGGGACTTGACTGTAGATGGACTCGTTCTTTTGCATGTCAGGTCATGGGATGTCTTGTTTTTCAGGTTATGGGACTTCCTTTGCAGGTAGGGAACAGAAATGTGTGTGTGTGTGTGTGTGTGTGTGTGTGTGTGTGTGTGTGTGTGTGTGTGTGTGTGTGTGTGTGTGTGTGTGTGCAAGTGCTATATTGTGGTGGGTAGAGAACAGGCTTGAACCTTGTACCTTGGGCCCAGGTGGCAAGAGCCTGGATTCCCTACCCACCACCATTTGTAAAAATTTTGCATATTTTCCCTCATACTTGTTCTGTTCCTCATAAAAAATGTTGTTTGTGTATGTTTATGTCCTACTGTCCTTACAAAGTCAGTAGTGCATTGGAGCAGTGGTAGCATTGTTGCCTGACAGCTACAGGTTTTCTGGTTTGATTCTTGGCTGGTGTGCCTTCTGTGTGGAGTCTACATGTTCTCTTTGTGTGGGTGTGCTCTGGTGTCCTCCCATCTTACAAAGACATGTGTCTGTCTGGAGTGTTTCTCCCCGGGTCTCTGCTGAAAATTGGCTTTTGTTCCAAGTCAGACTTTCCTGGTTAACAAATATTAAATAAAAATGACAATCATTTGAATTTCAGACTTCATATTCTTCAGAAAGTACATGGTAACACAAAAGCTTTTATTCTAGCAATTTTCTAAGGTTATATGATGGATATTTGAAATTTGTCCCTATCTTTGGGACTGTATTCCCCCATTATTGGCTTTTTCCAGGTTTTTTGTGCTAAGGTTGAGAGCTATGGTAAGAACTGAATTCACTGAATATGTTTGGGGCTATTTTCCCCCATTATTGGCTTTGTTCGGGTTTTTTGTGCTAAGAGGTTGACAGCTATGGTGAGAACTGAATTCACTAAATGGTAGCCATTTAAGTTTCAGTCTTCCTCTCTTTCACAAAACAACTGATTTGGCATAGTGCATAGTGGTATGTTGCTCAGACTGTCTTGCACAAGGTTCTGGCTTCAAGACTTGGTTGTGAAATGTATGGTGGTAACACAGCATTTTATTCTAGCAACTTTCCAACATTATACAAGCAATGTTTAAAATGTGTCCCTGGTTTTTGGGCTTTTGCCCCCCCCCCAATAAATTTTGCTTTTTTCCAGATTTTTTGTGCTGCAAAGTTCAGAGATACAGCAGATTGAGTAGATTTTACAAGAAGCTAAGAGCTGCAGGGGAGCAAAAGTTTAGTGCTGCTTATGGTGAGTCTGCTTGCATTGTTAATAGCACAACAGGTAGTATACTTGCTTTTGATGCAGAAGGCTGTTGTAAGTTCTACTCCCATAGTAGATAGATGCATTGCTGGTATTGTACTGCGTTGCAAAGGGGGTGGATGCTGCACTCCTTTTTGGTGAAGATACCTAGTAACTATGAACCTGTTATCAGTTTGCCATCCATTTACTATTGCACTATTACTAGCTTATCATTTTTTAGTGTAAGATGGGCAATTTATTCCTCAAGGGCAACATGCACGTTATTTGTAAATGAAACAATGAAATATAAAGTTGTTTGCTAGCAACAACCTCTTCATTAGTTACAGATCTCTTTAATGTGCAATTATTTAGATGACTTTTACTTCTTCAGAGATTGTGCATATGTACTGATACTACTGGACTGTAGATGTTTGAGTAGACTTTTATGATGGAAATGTTCTGAATTGGGCAGTTTTGTCATTATTGGTGCATGCATTTTGTTTCATTGTTTACTGGAAAAATGTTCAAAACAAATTTTAAAATTCCTCTAAAACTGTACTGTATCGTACAAGTAATATAATTTAATACAATCAGGAAGGTGTATGAAAGAGCAATGTGCAAGGGGTCTGTGATTTGAAAACAGCCCAAACCCAAAATTAATCTTTATCTGCCACGGGCAAAATGTATTTTCTTTGAATGTGGGTTTCAATGCTATTTCAATGAATGTGAGTTTCAAGGGCAGAGAAATGTTAATGCTAAGTCTGTTTTCATTGTGAGACTGCATTACTTTGTTTAGCAGATATCTATTAATGTTTGTGCTGTAAAATGAAAAAATAAAACTTTCAAATGAAGTCCAAATCATCACAGAAGTAAAGAAGTATGCACATTAGTGTTTATGGTAAATGGGGTGAAATAGCCAAGTAATGGTTCACTGGAATGGCTGCAGGGGGGGGCTCCATTCGACCATGATTTTTGTGAGGGGGGAAGGGCGGCAAACTCAAAGACAGCCCTAGCTGAACTATACCTCTCAACTGTCCAGATTTTTGCAGAATGAATAGATTTTTGCTTGTTATTTTTGTTTTTTTCCTCATAAAATTTGTGGTTTTCTGGCAAATCATTTAGGAATGAAGTCACTAGAAAATGACAGACACTGAGTTTCAGACTTCATAACCTTCAGAAAAATGTATACTAAAGCAAGACCTGTTATATTCTATCAACTGTCTCAGTTTATACAACAGCATTTTTAGTACTGTTTATAATTTCCCCCAATATATTTGGCCTAGTCCAGATTACCTGCATTTTACAAGTTGAGAGGTACGTGCAAATAAATTGCTTTATAGAATTAGCCATATCCAATCCTCTCAACTGTCCCCGATTTTGGCTCAAAATGTTGCTCTTCCCCTAATAATCCCTCTGCAACATGGCAATTTTGGAAGAAAACATGGGGGGGTTACAATTAATAAATAACTGTAATAATCATAGTTATAGATTACTTTTATTTCAGAAATGCATGTATATTCTTTTATTTTGTCAGCTGCTCAAGTTAGCAGTACTTTTTTGTTGTTGTTGTGTCTGTCGGCTTTTCCCGGTTAGGGGTCGCCACAGCAGAACTCTGGTCCGTTAATGATTGGCAGTTGATTTTTACATACCAAGTTGCCAGCCCTGATGCACAACATTCAATAAAGGAACGCCCATTCATGCATGTCTCCACGCAGAAGACGTCCTAGCTGAGAGTCGAACTGGACAGCATCTTACTGTGAGGCAACAATGCTACCGGAGCACCACCACCGTGGATAACTAATATTAAAAAAGTGTCCCTTCTTTGACAGGTTCCTAGCTGTATTGTGCGGCTATTTTATATTTTTGCATCTCATTTTTGGTCCATTTTTCATGAAATTGTGTTTTTTTTGGCAAATTAGTGGCAAATCATTAAAGACTGGCATTAGAAAATAATGACAGATATTTGAGATTCAGATTTCATACCCTTCAGAAAATTCATACTAATGCAAGACCAAGAGCAATACTTAAAAATTGTCCTTATTTTTTGGGCCTTTGTCCCACTTCTATGTATGGCTTTGTCCAGATGTCTTGCTCTGAGGTTGAGAGGTATGACAAATGTGTCAGGGCCATCACAGTCAGCCAGAGATATTTCAAATTGTGACATATTTACTGCACCCCACTCCCCCCCCCCCATGTAGTGACTCTGGATGTGTCAAAGCAAGGCAAGGAGCAGTTATGCACTGTAAATGTGCAGAGTATCCCCCCATCTAAGATAGACACAAGTACTATAGTGGCTTTTCATCTGTCCTTTATTTTGCAGAATGTTCTGGTTTCTGTCATATTTTAATACTGTTGATTTATGCTTATTATTATTCAGAAAGTGCCTGTTGCTCTGTGTTTTAAGTAGCAATGCTTTAATGACCATCAGGTAAGCTTGCCTGAGATTGTAAGATGCAAGTAAGCTTTAATAAACATACTGTTAAAGAATTGCCAACATTAAAAGCCTTTCTGTTGTTGCCATGCAGATAATACTTACATAACATATAAGCTTTGGGTACTGAAATGCATATGATAGTATTTGTAATAAAGGACAGGATTACATTATTTTAAGAAGCTCATTACATTTGTTGGAGACTTGCAGTCATCTTTGCAGGCTTTACCTGTAAACTAAACAGCATGCCAATTTATCATGTGTGATCCATAACCTGTGCAGTAATCCTTTAAGCAATGTATCCTGAGCTTGCTTCTTGTTTGCTTTTCATTTTTTACTTAGATCATGTTTTACCCATGAAACAAGTAGATAGTTGTCCAGGCAGCAGGTCTTTTTTGGATAAGAAACATTTTTACAAGTGGGGGTATCACAGAAATTGTTACTTTCAGCATGTTAGTCGGTACTTTAATAAAGCTGAATATACATTATAATTAGAATTGCAGTGCAAGAAATGTTTTGAGTTGACTGCTGCTTGTTTTTCTTATACTTGATTTTGACTGGCATTCCAGTAATGTATTTAAAAAGTAATTTATTTTTTCATGCCTCACAACCTTTTTGCTTCCATCTAGATATTAAGTAAGCTGTCATGCAGCCAATGCATTGAAATATTTTTTTTCTTCTACACTTCATTTTGTTTTGATTGGACTCTCATAATGACAGTTTGGCAGCATATTTAATTAAAGTTACAGTTTTTGTGGTTTTAAGTATAGCCCCTCCCCTTTCTCACTGGCCACACCCCTTCCCATTGGCCCCACCCATTCAGCTGTCTCCTGCAGCCCCCCTTTGATTTGAAGTCACCAGCCACCCCTTTTAACTACTACATATTGCATTATCTTTCTGAATATCTCTTCCCTCTCCTTTTTTATTGCATATGCATGTTATGCAATAATTCTCATAACATGTTCTCTCCATCTTAGGTCAATAAATGTAATTCTGTCTGTTATGACAAATGTAACATCTAACACTTAAATTGCATCTTTATATAATATAAGTATTCCTGAGCAGGACTTTTCCCAATCACATATTTTCCCCACCATACTTTTGATAGCTTTCTATTTTTTACAAAAATCTAATATCTTCTAATATAATAACATCACTATCTAGCTTCTTACACCATTCCAAAACCCCTATCCTTCTCTTCAACTTCTTAAAATTATTTGCATTTAATGACAAAACTTTATACTAACTCTGCTTTAAATAATAGCATGTATTCATCCTTTCCTTTTCTTTTTTTTCTTTTGTTGCCTTCTATATTTTCCTTTTCCTTTCTCTCATTCTTTTTTACAACTGAATTTATTTTATTGTTTAACTATACTCCATTTAACATCATCATTCTCACTTAAACCTGACCCTTCTTTATTATTTTCTGTATTTAAATCTTTCATTTTATCTTTTTTGGATTTTTGTTCTGTATTGGTAATACTATAATTTTCCCATTTTTTTCTGCTTCTAATTCCTTTCCTATAATTTTATCCTTTGTACCTTGTTATGTTGCTTCCTCTGTTATGTGTAAAACTACTTCATTTTTTCTTTCTCGATATCCTCCCAAACTCCCACTTTTTTACATTTGTAACATTTAGGTTCACAATTTTTTGCATCATGTCCTAAGCCCTCACATGTAAAACATCCTAATTTTTTCACATTTGTTAATCAAATGATCCATTTTTCCATACAAAAAGCTTGTTTTTGGCTGCCCGCAACATCTAACCAAGCCTCTATCTCATTAAACATTAATAACACTTGAAATATGTGCAATACAATTGTTTTCCAGTTTCAGTATCACATTGCAATCCCACACCCCAGTCCATAAACCTCAGTTGTCATACACTTTCGATACATTTAGCACATCACTACATATATTTAACAAATACTTTTTAAAGCCTTTTTTTTTCAACTTCAGTTCTGAATTGAATATTATTATTTTTTCTTAGATTCCCTGAAAGAGGGCTTGAGTACATATAAGTTCCATGGTGAACAGTTTTTCTTTTTTTGTATTCCTCTATAAACTTTCTTTTATCTGCCCAGTCCTGAAAATAATGTCACAAAAAGTCTCTTTATTAAGATGAATAAATGCTTTTGCCTCATTTGGTTTAATCCCAAGTGTCTTGATAACTTTGTCCTATACCTTATATCTGTCTGTTGGAGCATCTTCCTTTTTTTTCAATTCAAACCTTAAACAATCTTTTTTTTATTTGCTCCTTTCTCTTCTTTCTTACCGCACATCCATTCTCTCACTGTATCGGAATACAATTTTTTTCTCCATCTGCATATCTTCACTCTGTTGCCCTTCTTTCTTCTGTATTCTGTCCATAATTTCTCCCCAGCACACATTCTTTTCATTTTCTGTCTCACTTTCCTCCACCATATCCAACAATATATCACCCTACAACCCTCCTGACTAGTGGGTTGTAACAACACAATCATGAGTTTCAAATTCAGATTCAAACAACTTCTGCTGGAACAAATCTGTATCAAGCTCCACTGCAGCTGACACATTAAACTTCCTTTGAAAAGGCATGACTGCCTTTTCCCTGCTTCCACCATATTCTTCTCTCAACCTCTTCTTCACCTCTGATTCCTTCTCTGATAATTCTAACACATACGCTATTCAAATAACAGCACCATAATCACAAATCACCTTGCTATTATGTTCTCCAACCTCCATTTTGCTTAGACCACCTTCTTGCTTCTCTGAGCTGCCTATGTGCTTGGATCAGAAGACAGGCAGCACTACCACGAAAAGAGTCCCAGTAAGCGAAAAAAGTAGGGGAAGTTCTCCAGTGCCTTGACCAATTTTCCCAAAATAGTATAACTACCACCTTGTGTCTCCATCGAAAAATGCCACCAGCCTAGTAGAACTAATATAGTCAACAAAGGATAAATACATTTTATTTTATATGCCACATAAGAATAAAGGGACTGAAGGCAGTTATTACATTTTTATGACATCCAGCAGCAAATACAATGCATAACTGTAACTGACCAATGGGACCAGCTATTGAACAGATTTTCAAACTCACCTGTAATAATTTAAACTCTTACACATAGCACTCAGTAGGCAAACTAAAGCATTAAGGTATTTTACTATACGGTAAAGCCTTTTATTTTAGTTATATATAGCCCAGTGCATAATGTAGTGCCGAGTGTCTCTTTCATCACTTTAGAACACCAACCATCTTGTATAAAGGTGCAAGCATCTCTGCACATATGTCAATAAAACAACTGTTTTGTAGCTTCTTACAATGGCTGAGCACTAACTGGTAGTATCATTCAATACCAAGACATCTAGTCTGACAATGTCCTGAGTTGTCCAAGTCTGTTATTTTTTCATCTCATTCCCAATGTTTAATATTAGATCACAAGATATACAAAAAGAAAGGCAAAAACTATGTGCAAGGTAACTGCTGCATCAGGCAACACTGCTCCACAAGAATTAATTTAATTTTATTTATTAAACTTTTGTTCCTGGGAAGAAATCTCCTAGTAACACATAACTGGTACTACATAATAATAAAATAGGTAGAAAGCAGTAACATTGTTCCTACACAGGAGTAGTGTGACACATAAGATAATGTCTCAAGACATTGGACAGGATTCAAAATGGTGCAACGTGCGCATATTACCATGGCAAAATGCGGTAAGCATCAAGGCATACTAATTACTGTATAAGTAGCTGAACTGTATGCTAATCCACAAATTCAAGATAGCAGAGCTACTCAACAAGCTATAAAGCAATTGTGTACACTTAGTGTAGCTTTCAGCCTTATATTCCAAAACCTATTGGAGTACAGCCATGGAAACTACACTGGAGGGAAAGATTGTTAAGGGCTGCTGATGTTCTTCTGCATGAATATGTGCAACAGACTCAAGTCTATGCTGCTGCTAATGACGATGACCTCAAGCAAGGAGGAGAAGGTGATTTAGACCCCATTTAACTTTTCATAGTCTGCATGAGATGGAAATAGCAAAGTCCTACACATGGATAGAGACACACAACAGGAACTGTTGTCCTCACCTAAGACCAAGGGCAAACTGAAAAGAACCAATATCTGTGGAGAGTAATGTATGTGTAGCACCTAGAATATTAGCTACAGAAATCCATCAATGACCCAAAGAAGATATGCTAGGGGTGTCACATGCATCTGCATCCAGGATCCTAAACCAATTTCTGAATGTTATGTTACAGTATGCCAGTGACTATATACATTCCCCCCAGCCCTGAGGACAGAGCTAGAACTATGCAGGAGTTCTACCCCATAGCATACTTTCCTGAAGTTCTGGGTGCCATAGACTGCACACACATTAAGATCAAAACACCATCTGGAGAGAAGGTAAGGGTCTACATCAACAGAAATGGGTTCCACTCCGTTAACTCTCAGGTTGCATGTTATGCTAGGGCAATCATCCTATATGTGTGTGTTGTCAACCACAACAGTTACCACGACTCCCATATCAGTCACACCTCACAACTCTATCAAAGGTTTTCTAGGACTGATATCCCACAAACCATTTACTGGGGGATGCAGGGGATGCACTCGAACCATGGCTGATGATGCTGATCAGAAATGCCCACACACCCACAGAGGAATGCTATAATGAAACACATGCTCAAAAAAGAAGTATCATAGATTATATGTTTTGGTTGTTGAAGTCACAATTTTAGTGCCTAGATACATCGGGGGGGGGGGGGCCTCTGCAGTATAATCCCAATACTTGTGCCAAAATTATCACAGTCTGTGCTATCTTGCACAGTATCATTCTATGAAAACAGCTACAGCAAGAACACCAAAGGCTAGAAGCAAACATTCCACCATCACTGGCAAGGTCATCACACCCACATGTAGCTGTAGTTGTACAATATGGATATGTGGATATAGTTAGACATAGTCATGTAAAATATGCCCTTGCCTTGGTCAAAAGGCAATGGATAGTACACATGCTGACCACCTAAGAGGTACACCTTTCATCCTATGCACATACATACAGTAAGATTGATGCCAGGTGATGCTCAAAACCTTTACTTCCCCAAGCAATGGCTGTGTACTGCTAGCATCAGAAAGATTCAGACCCATATGACAACAGTTGTAACTGTAGTATTATCAAGGTAAGTATTGAAACTGTAATAGAAAAGTAAATATGTAAGTACATGAATGAATGTTAGATACCTGCCTAACTAGTACTTGTAAATGTAGTTAAGTAGAATGTGTGTAATTTGTCCAACAATGTCATCAATATCTGACATAACTGACATCTGTATCATACAGTAATACAGTTTATCAGGTAAACAGGCCTATGAAACTGAAATAGCCACTATAGAAAAAGCATTCCAAAATGTGTACTTATCCCAGGACTCCCACAAGTGGAGCAATAAGCATGATTGAAAACACGTCCCTCCCCTTCAAGTTCCCTATCTACAAGGTTAGACTTAAATGTAGATTCAGCACTCTGAGCACTCTGCAAATGCAAATGAAGTGTGCATGCCTTAGAATTGCTGAATACCAAAATGTTGACTTTGTGTAACAAATGTAAACATACCATAGCCTCTACACCACTGTTAGGTGCTAGTGGATTGCAACTATACACTGACTGAAGTAAAATACAGTAATGCACAGACATCCTTCAATGAAGTGGGTATATCAGCGAGGACATACTTACAAAGTGTGGAATTAACTGCAGTGAGCTTTTCAGCAAAACCAGACACCCCACATGTATATTTATTGGCATAATAGCAGTTTTCTTCCTTTGCATGTGTATCACACCTTGAAAGAAATAAAGAAATATGAGAGAGTATGCACTGGAGATTGCATGTCTGATAGTAAAGCAGAGATAAGGGAATGATTTCCAGAACAGAAAGAGAAGCAGGATCTGCAGTTTTGCAAACATATTTATAAATAATGTGTGATCACTCATTCCATTTATTATGCTATGCACTCATTTTCAATCAACTGAGAATGTACAACTGTATGAATTGTTTATTACTGGGCATGAAATGTTGGTTGTATGCACATTATTTGATTGCTATTGCAAAGCTGTGTTTGTGGCAAAGAGAGATAGCTCACAACTGTGCTATATAAATGCAGTACTCTGATAGTTCAAACCCAGAGCTGTGTAGTTGTTTAAGCTTTGTTGCCCCTTTTTTATCCTTTTTTTTCTTTTTCTTTTTCCATGTGTGTGGCATGTGGTGTAGTGCTAATACAGCTGGTTGCTTAAAAATGAAAATGTAATATCAGTCACCTTCCAGAGCATAAACAGGCTTAGTGGCTCTGCATGATAGTCAGCAACATGCATGGTAATGACTGCAGATATTTCACCTGTTATTTGACTGTCTCTGTGGCATAAGGTGTAAATGTGTTCAGCTAAAAAAGAGTGAATATAAGTAAAGTGGGGTTGAAGTCCCACAGTAGTTATTTTCACTGAGGAAGGGTCATAATGAGTACTTACAAAAGTTGTATATGTTCACTATTTCCTTTTTCATTTGCATGTTGCCTACTTATGCAGAAACAGAGTTCCTTACTTAAGGAAAAAATAGAAAAATTTAATTTGGTTCATCTTTCTTCATGCAAACTGGCTCTGCAGTGAGGCACATCCATCAGCACGCTGGACAGTAATGTATGTGGAAAATACAGCTACTTTCTCTATTTACCTGTAGCATCAGGTGTAAGTACAATGAGTTCATGGTCAGAGCACAAGTAAGTGAGACTTCAACTCCAGCACACTCCTCTATTTAGTAAGGGTGTCCCACTGTAATTTTTCATAAAACCTGGATTATAAAGGTAATACTGTATACCAATAGCTATGTATAGCAGGTTGATTGATAGAAATGTGTCATTACTGTTTGCATGCACTTACATTCATTGGTATCATATGTATTACGTGTGTGACTGGTTTAGCATGGCAATAATGATTATGCAATAAAAAATGTATTTGCATGTCTGTGTTGGACACAATAGTCTATTGGCAAATATCTACACCCCTGCCATAACCCAAATATAACTGTAAAACAAAGTGCATTGTGAGGTATGCATCATAACTCCAAACTCTATTACTAAAATCATGCAAGTCTATCCATTTCCAAAATATTGTCAGACATTAGTCCTGCATCACAGCTGAGAATGCATAAGCCAGGTCCTTTTAATGTCACGCACATACAGGATCAATTGAAAAACAGCACCAGTCGCTCTTTAAACAGTATATCTGTAATGACAATGGTTGGCAAACACTTCTTCTGTGGTAATGAGGAATGCTCACCTATGTTGAAATGTATGCATTCTTGTTTACTTAGTTTTAAATCCCAAATTGTACTAATTACTTTTAATAGTATGCAAGTCCCTACAAAACACATTTATCCTTCCAAAGTCATGGCTTAAAAGCCAAGTCATCTAGCATTTCAGTGTTGACCATTGGATAAAGTGTGACCATGTATAGCAGCACACATGCCATAGATCAATGGCATGTGTCAGATAAACATTGCCATTCCATAAGCTCTCTTCCTCTTTGTTTGAAAATGTTTCTCTTTGCTTACCATCATGCAAATGCTCTTGGCATGGTAGAGCTGCTTGCACACTGGTCGTAAAATGTGATATTATAAATTGACAGGAAAGCTGTTGTTGGAGGACCTTTGCAGACATGGCAGGGGATGGGAAAGGATGGTGGCAAATTCTGGGCACAGACGTGGGGTGTGGAGGAGTCCAAAATATTTGTTGTACTCCTTGTAAAGCACTACTGCCATAGGCAGCTGCAGCAACCAGTGGCTGGATTAGTTTAGAACTGCTGACACTTCCCAGTTGTGTATGCAAAGCAAGCAACTTTAAATATTATGGAATGCTGTAGACATTCTACACTGGTATGCCTAACACTTTCTTGTCTGTTCTTTCATTTTCTAATTTACACATGCAGAGGAAATCTTGGTGAACAGGGAGGTACATGCTGAGAGGCTGGAGCCACTCAGAGAGGGAAGGGGTATGTATGAAGCACAACTGACCTTGATCGTAATAAATCTAATTTGATTCCATACATCAGTATCAACTTCAGCATGCATATCTTAACTGTCACAACAAGCATGCATGCATGCTTTCTTCTGCAGCTCTTGGTAAATGTATTAAAGTGTAATAGTGTATTCGGATTATGTGGGTTCAATTCCCACATGTAACCTGCAAATTTACATTCAACAAATAGCGTTTCTACATTTGGAATTCTGCAATATTGGTTTTAATGTCATATTGTGAAATTAATCTGTAATATCTTTTAAAGCATATATGGAATTCCAAGGATTACTTGTAACAATTCACAGTATTTTTTTTTGATTGTGAAAGCAGTACAGCCAGTATAATAATAAAAAAGATATTTATTGTAATAAAGCATGAATGTGATATATCATTGTTCTAAGCATCTCTTTTCTTTTTTGTCTTACCCCACCCCTTATGTCCTTATCTCTCTCTCTTTCTTTCTCTTTTTTGTGGCTTTCCTGGAATCAGACTGTTCTGATGCATTCCTTTCTGACAACAAACCCAATGCTTTTCAGCACAGGGAGGTAGGCCAACCACTGCCTGGAGAGTTTGTTTATTAAAAAGAAAAGAGACTCCTATGTCAATAAGTCTCATAGGTAACTGAGGAAGGGGACAATGATGACAGTTCTGAAGGTAAGGACTAGATTATCATTGTTCCCATGCTTGAAGGGGAAGTGGCGCCGATGTTGTCTAGCTATCCCCAATCATGGTGTCCCCAATCAGTTGTGTCCATCACCATCCCTTTGTCTGTTTTGTTTGCCCTGTTTGTCTGCGTCTACTTCCTTATGTAGCCTAACTACCTGACCCTCACATTCCTACATCCCTTCCCCAAGAGTACTCTCTTTTTGAAATCCAAAAGAAAAAATTAGCACCTGTCCCACAAAAAAAAAATTCCCACACATAGCTTTCCACTTCGCATATGTATCTTCTCAACACACTTTATTTAGTCCAATTGTCTACACAACATCATTGCATTGTTGTCACCCATCTGTGTTATGGTTTGTTTGTGTCTTTCGGCTTTTCCCGGTTAGGGGTCGCCACAGCGGAACTACAGTCTGCTAATGATTGGCAGTAGATTTTTACGTATTGGCTTGCCGGGCCTAATGCACAACCTTCAACGAAGGAAGGCCCATTCACGCATGTCGCCACACAGAAGACGCTCTAACTGAGATTCAAACGGGCAATGTCTAACTGTGAGGCGATAGTCCAAATTCATCTTATTTTCTCTATACTTGCACATTACTGTGTTAAAGAAGTGGAGATCTATGATTCTTTCCTAATTTCTTCCTGAAAATTCCTTTATTGCTTCCCTTTGTTTTATCCTCTGCTTGCCCACCCCATTTCACTACTTTGCTATCTACCCCATTTTCACACCTTTAATCTGGTCAAAAAATAGAATCACACTACATACATGGCCAGAGCTGACCCATAAAAAAGCCTTCACTTTTTGACCTTTGCATTTGCGTGGAGGTTAGCATCATTCACCAATGCCAAGTAGTGGAAATGGCTGTTCATGTCCTATTGCAAAACCTGGTGAGATTTTGCCATTGGCCACACTAGTCTGGTTATCTCTGCTCAATGGTGCTTAAACATGCTGCGCTATAGGAACACAGAGTTACAGTAGAGTAAAACCACTACTTTGAAACAGTCTGACATTTCTATTCACTGCTGGATGTAACAAAGTGTAACTTCTTATGCTGACTGTTGACATAAATCACTTGACTGACTTTTTTTTTCTTTGCACATAGCATCAAGGGTTCAATTCCAGTGCCTCTCACATCATTTTTTATTGTGATGTTATGCATCTGTGCTATGTTTAATCAACCACATATTAACATTTTCCCCAGTTATGAGTTCTCATGAAGATATACTGGATACTGGCCAAAACAAAATATTTGCATTGACATCCATCCCACCAACTTGTACATATTTATTCAACCTTGCTCTGCTTGTCATAAGTCTGTTGTTCCGCTACCAACCCTTCTTTACCTCTATGTCATTCACATCATGCTGCATAGTGTGGCAGCTTAATAACTGGAACAGTCCAAACACATGTCCATGAATGTTATATTACAACAATAATTGTCATGTGTATCTCCATCCATCCTTGTATGCACCCTCTTTACAGGTGTGTATCTATTAGGCTGATGGATGTACAGGCCATCTCAGTGTGTCTGCATAATGGCATAACTCTGCTGATGAATAATACAAACGTTTTATGTTGATTCCATAGGTGATCAGTGCTTCTGTAGTGTGCAAGATTTCAAAATCTGCTGTAGGATCCCCTTTATGTCATGTTCAGGTGATGATGGATGAAATGTTCATCTAATACGATGTGGCAACTGTCTTTACTGTGAAGAAGTATACAGCACAGATTTGTCAGAATAAATAGCCCTACACAAATAGTTATATCTGTTCAGGCATAATAATCATTTCAAATGATGTACCATCCCATGTCTTTTGTAGAAAGCTGTGCACACAATTATCTTGTGATATGAAGTGAGGCCTGCAAAACAGCAACTAGTTGCAAAGCATACTGAAGTTGGCATTACTGATACAATGTAGGGAAGACATACACTTTAGTGTAGTCATTGATTGTCACATTTGCAATCCTGATCACATTTATTTAGCTAATGGCATCCTGATACCATTTGTGAAAAAATATAACGTCATCTGGGTTTGAATCCTGGCTCACCTGTGCTCTGAGTAGGTGCTCACTGTTCTTACATCCTGTGCCACAGAAAAAGCTTGGCAGCAAGTGTATTTTACACACTCAGTACTGTCCAGATTGCTGACAGCCACACATCAACACTGAGCCTGTTTGTGAAAAGAAAGGAAAACCAAATTAAATCTTACACTCTACCCTTAAGCAGAGAACCATGTTTGCTCAGCACTTAACATAGCATAAACAGGGAAGGCATGGCCAACAGTTACTTATTTAATAAACTATGGCCCAACCATTTCAAACATAGTAGAGCATGCACATCATAGTATCTTCCAGCAATTTCTCCAATGCATATCTTCTATGTCTGACACATGAAACAACCAACAGATGTATTTTTCAGTTAACCTTAATCAGGTTATTTATTGCATGTCTCTATTTGCACACAGTTTGGCAATGAGCACCAGTGGACACTGCTACTTCAAAAGTCCAAGTTGAATTCCTGAAGTTCAAATCACACATGTGCTAATACTTTGTCATCATCCACCCAAATCAGCTTCTCTACAATGCACTTTGTGAAGAGGTGCATAGTATCTTTTACTGGGCTGTATTCCTCTAATGCATAGAAATGCATTCATTAACGCAACAGAAGAGCAGTGACATGTTTGCTTCCTTGAATACATTCTTTCTGATATTCATATGTGCCTTGCAGCAATGCACTTCCAAATGATACATCAGGACTTCGGCCATTGTCAAACAGACTTCAGCATTACAGAGGGTAACTGCACTGTTACATTTGGTATGGATTTATAGTGACACTGGACACTGGACACTGGACATCTATGATCATATCCCACTGATATTGTCAGTAAGCTATACTAGTATGTACATATGTTCACCTGAATGTGAAGACGCATAACTCATTGCACTACTGCTGTTTCCAAAGTGTGTATGCATGTGTTACATCAGCACAGCACCCTGAGAAACAGGTACATCTCTGTCTCACTTCTGCAATATGCATTCACGATAGCTTCTTTCACCTAGGTTGCCAGGTTGTATTTATATGTACTTTTGCAAATTGCATTCATACAATCATATCATAAGTCCTATCTTTGCAAGTAAGTCTCAGAACAGTATGTCACCTGCAACACTATGATGATGTCATCCTCTATAAAGTGCACTCTGACAGTGTAAAACTCAATGAAACAAAATTTAAAATATTTTTTTAATACCCATATTATGTTTGCGTGGCACCCAGCATTGCAAACATGCTGTTATGAAAAAAAAAATATTTAACAGTGTAAATACAAAACAAAAAAATTGACAATAATGCATTATAGGGCCTTCCATGGAGTATGTACAATGGTAGATGTCTGTGGTTGATAAGGAGGCAGGTCCTGTAAAAGTGTAGCATCCAGGTTGTGTGCATGGATCTGTATGCAAATGAACTGGTTACTGAATAGCAAAAATGGGTATCCGTGCCGGCAGATCAAATCCATGTGGCCCCACAACCATGTTGTTGTCCACAGAAGAGGTAGCTGACATCAAAAAGGGGTGGGTCACTTCATTTCTTTAAGCACATTGGAGTACAGTGCCACCCATTTGCGTACTGCACCACTGAACAGAGTGGGGGGGGGAGTGTCCAGTGCTGCTTAGCTTTGTTTAGCTTTGGGAAGCATGTTTAAGGTGGTTTTAGCATGTTTCCATGATGTTTCCATGGCACGCCACTGTGCTGAGTGTGCCCGTTCATGTTGGTGTATCTATTGACTGCTGAGCACTGTTTAACATGCAGCCCAGGTTTGCATGCTGCAGTGCTTAGCAAGGACAGCTGTCAAAAAAAAAAAAAAATTAGCTGAAAAAGCCAATCATATATAAATTACTGATGATCCCTGTTCCACTTAAACTGGGCCATTCCAACACCTCAATGATGTACTTGGCAGGTGGAATGTATCCTAGTTAGTCAATCACACAGGCTGCATCTGCAGTAAAGCACTATAATGTATGCATACACCTTACAATCTGATTTTCCCCCCATATTCTACACCATTGGAGTACAGACATGGGGATTTTAACTGAGAGAATGTAAGGGGCTGCTGCTGCTCTGATAAATCTATATGTGCTTGATGCTGAGGTCAGTGCTACTGCTGCTGCTGGCAATAGGCCTAGACTGAGAAGGAGAAGAGTGTTTTGGCCCATGGTAACCTTCCGGGGGCTAAATGAGGTGGAGATTATAGTGTGCTACAGGGTGGACAGGGGCATACTACAAGAACTCACCAAGCTCTGCTGCCCTCAACTCAGATCCAGAGTCATCAGAGGGGAACTCATCCCAGTGGAAACAAAGGTGTGTGTAGCCCTTAGGATACTAGCTACAGATACTTTTCAAAGACCAACTGGGGACATGATGGTGGCCTCACAGGCATCAGCATCCAGGGTACTCCACCAGTTACTAGATGCCATGCAAACACATACCAGTAAGGTAATTTGTTTACCCCACACCCCTGAGGAGAGGGCCAGCAGTTTGCATCTCTTCAATCATGCAACACACTACCCTGAGGGACTGTGTGCCATAGACTGCAGTTATGTCCACCTCAAAGCACAGCCCAGTGAGGAGTGTAGACTCTACGTCAACCGCAAGGGGTATCACTCCATCAACTGCCAGGTCATGTGCAATGCCCAGGGCATTATTATGAATGTGTGTGCCAGCAGCCCTAGCAGTTATCATGACTCTCATATCTGGTACTCATCAGAGCTGTAGCAGATGTTTGCCGGGGGGACATCCCATATGACCATCTACTGGGGGATGCTGGGTATGCACTGGAACAGTGGATGATGACACCCATCAGAAATGCACACATACCTACCGAAGACTGCCATAATGAGGCACACACACAAACTAGGAACATCACAGAGTGTGTGTTTGGGCTGCTCAAGTCAGAGTTCCAGTGCCTCAATATATCTGGTGGAGCTTTGCAGTACTCTCCAGCCACATGTGCACAGATGTTCACAGTATATGCCATGGTACACAATATGATCCTGCAGAAACAGCAGTGGCAGGATCATCACAAGGAAGGGACACACAGCCCCCCACCAGTGCATAGGTTGCCACAGCCACACCCATAGGGGGACTCAGAGAAGGAACCCCCTGAGGCTGTCCCTGTCAGCGGACTTAGGCATGCCCAGTATGCTCTGTCTTTGGCCAAGAGGCAATGCATAAAACATGCACTGACAACCTAGGGCCCTAGGGACTGACAAATTACTCTGACTCACATACATAGTAAAAAGGATGCCAGCCACACCACACAACTTGAACCTAACCATGTAGTGGCTGTGTACTGCATGCATCAGATACAGTCAGCCCTGAAACACAGGTCTCTCAACTGCTGTATTCACACGATAAGTCACTCTCCTATACAACAAAGCTAAGGACATTAGCATGGGTGATGGTGTTGATGGTTTGAAGCTGGCAGCATCTACAACTTTTGCATGTGAGTTACTGACATGGTAGGAGTCCCACGGACTGTCATAACACCACAACCTGTTACTGCAAACAGCTGGACAAAGCTAGAAAAAATGGGGGACAGAGAGACAAACCTACAGACAGACATTATAAATGTTCTAAGCAACCTAGAAGGTGGCTATTATAACAGCAGGTTGCAACAGGTCAGATTAGCTGCAGGATGTAAAGACCATCACATAAATGTCTCAGTAGTTACAACACTTCAGCGCCTGCATTTTACAGTATAGTACTGGAAAACCACAACTGCATGAGGAACAGAGCAGACATATGGGGCAATATGCATGACATTCTGCAAAAACATGTACAGAGAGAGATAAGCAAACTGTCACCCTGTATGTGGTGTTACAGCATGTACCCCAGTCACATCAAACCTCTCACCCTCTTATAGCAACAAATCTGGCCAAAGCCATGAATATAAGTGGGACAAATGCCCAAAAATAGAGGCAAGTGTTAAATATTGCACTTACAAATGTAAAGAATTGCTAGAATAACAGGTCTTGCATTACCATGATTCTCCTGAAGTGTCTAAAATCTGACTCTCAAATGGTTGTCATTATTTCCTATTGTCACTCTTTGATGATTTTCCACACATATGCCATAAAAACCACAATGTTATGTAACATGGACCTCAGATATGAGGCAAATATCTGGACATTCTGTGTAAATCTGTACAGTTGATAGGTATGAGTCACATATTACGTTCCTCAAACAGTCGGGGAATGCCTTGGACAAAATATCAGGGAGGTGCTAGAGTGTGGAAACAGGTGCAGCAGCCAATGGTCTGCAGCACATAAAATCCTAAACTGGAGTACAGGTAGGTCTGGCCTGGTGTTACCTTGTAAGTACTGACAGTCTCATTGGAAATTCTCCTACACTTAGCTAACTTAAGCCCATGTCTCTTGCTTCTTCCACCCTAAGAACAGTTATGTGGAAATATATCTGTGCATGCAGACAGCTATGTATGTCTCCCCCTATCCCCTTTACACATGATTACACTAGCTATCAGTATGTGGCAAAAAAAAAAAAAAAAAATATATATATATATATATATATATATATATATATATAGAGAGAGAGAGAGAGAGAGAGAGATACACACACAGACACACACACACACACACACACACACACACACACACACATAAATAACACATGGACTGATGTAGACTCTCCACACATATATACATAGCACATTTACATAATGTGCACACACAGCAAGAGTTAACATGACATCCCTGTTATACACACACAAAAACAAAACAAAGCAAAAAAAAAAAATATATATATATATATATATATATATATATATATATATATATATATATATATATATATATATATATATGTGTGTGTGTGTGTGTGTGTGTGTGTGTGTGTGTACAAATGTCCCCATTTACCCACTTACACGCAGAGTGCTGGGGTTATCTACACTTACACATCACAACAGTTGTCTGATGGTAATAGAGCAAGGCCGCAAAAGAACAAAATCCTTGCATCCAGAGAACCCTGTGTCTGTGGAATGTCACCCTGTAGACAGACAACGGTGAGCAGGTACTGTAATGTGCAATGGCTGTAATGCAGGCCTTGGACAGGCCATATTGTCTATGGGCAAATGTCCACCTACCAAACTGCAACCAGCCAGACATGGCTATACTGGGATCTGTACATACACAGCAGGGGTTTTAACAGGTATCCTACTCCTATGACACTAGAGACAATAACAGCAGCACAATGGCGCACTCTGCAGGCCACATGTGCTGTGTAATACAAGGATACTTTGCATAGGCCACAAGTACTATGGCTGCATCAACAAATACAACAGACATAACTTATGGCGCATACAATAAGTACTGCGAGCTGTAGTCTATACAGCTAGATAGGTAAGGGGTTCTAATCTCACAACAGGTAACTCTTCGTGTGTCTGCATGTGTGTATACAGATATATCCCCTGCAGCAGTAAAGACATGCCCATCTGGCTTATCTCTGTGCAATGGTTATTCATTTTATGGCCCTGTGACTAGCTGCTTTCCTCAACAGTGGCCTCCTTTACAAAGCCTGCTGATGTCAACCACCTTAACAGCACTGGCTGCCAGTTTAATTTCAAGTAATCTCTGTGGTGCATGCAGTAAGTACTGCAAGCTGTAGTGTGTACTACTACAGGTAGGGATTCTAATCTCAGAACAGTCAACTGTGTGTGTGTGTGTGTGTGTGTGTGTGTGTGTGTGTGTGTGTGTGTGTGTGTGTGTGTGTGTGTGTGTGTGTGTGTACATGTATTCATCTGCAGTACTATAGACAAGCCCATATGGGCAATCTCCATGCAATGGTTATGCATCTTATGAGCCTAAGACTAGCTGCTAGCCTCTAAATGCCCTCCCCTGCAAGGCCTCCTTATATCATCCACCTTAACAGTACTAGTTGACAACCCAAGACCAGATAACCTTTGTGGCACATGCCATAAGTACTGTAAGCTATAGCGTGTAATAGTAGATAGGTAGGGGTTCTTGTCTCCCACCAGTCAAGTGTGTGTGTGTGTGTGTGTGTGTGTGTGTGTGTGTGTGTGTGTGTGTGTGTGTGTGTGTGTCCATGTGTGTTGTTACAGATGTACCCCTATTATCACTACGGATGTGCCCATATAGGCTATTTCTGTGCAATGGTTATGCATTTTATAGCCCTGTGACAAGCTCCAGGTCCTATATAGGCACCACTGATGTCTGTCACCATCTAGGTTTGTATGGTCAGAAAACCCAGGTGACACGTATAAAGGGTAGCAGACCTTCTCATAAAATATGAGTGCACAATTATGTCGGCTGCCCCCATTGTCCCAGACATGACCTTCTACACATATGCACCTAGGGAACATTGCACAAATACTCCCGTACCTTGCTGACATCATATATCTGCTGTACTGCTGTACTATCTTGTGCTGCTCTACTGCTGCCATGTGTCCACATCATAACCACTCAAACACCTGGAACAGAAACATGAACATGTCCATGATGCACCTGTCATTCTGTCACACTACCACCAGTCTAACATCATGCACTTAAGAGACACAAGGTTTGCTGTGTAGACATGCCACATGCCAACACACAGTACCTGCTGTGGCCCACAACACCTGCAATAGCATAACAATACTGTAGTACACAACTACATTTGAAGTAATATAGTCACCCTGTGCATCAGACACATATTTTCATGTCCCTACATCAATGGCATGGATGGCAGGGATGTGACACAGGTATCACCATATGCACAGAGTGTGGTGTGTGGGTGCCAGAGGCCTAGTCTGTGCCATGCAGTTGGCAGCATGTGTGTGAGTGAGAAAGAGGTGCTGGTCAGATGTGCCATGGAGAGGTGCAATGTGTGTCTGCTGGTGACCTGCATGTGACAGTGATGTTTGAGAGTGTGCATGTACACAATCAAGTCCAGTGCTAGCCCTACACATGTGCATGTTGGACAGCTGTGGACCGTGCATCACAGAGTGGACAGTTCACTGTCTACAGCCACAAACACAGTAACTTGCTCTGTCAGGAGTGGCACTGGCACCACCACACCCAAGGTCAGATGCAGTGCTAGTACCTGATGGTTACTGCTGTCTGCTGGGCCCATGTCCCCAATGGGACTGCTCAGGACCATGTGCCTATGGCCTGCCATGTCATGGTGTGGACAGCACACTTCCCTCTGTAGCGCTGGAGGTACTGTCACTACAGGAGCGTGAGTGTACATGGACATGTGGTCTCTCAGTAGATCGTTGCTGACCTACATTCATGTGCCCAGTGCCCTACCCCAACCAGATGTTCCAGCACAGAGAATCTGCAGGCAAACACAGACACTGTCTCAGCCCACCGTCCGTCCACTACATCAGTGAAATGATCCATGGCATTACCAATGCAGTGAAGGCAGTCATGGATGTCAGACTGTGCTGCATCCATGACCCTGAGCATCCGTCTGGTGTTGCTTTCAGTATGTGCCTGTGCCTCCATGATGGCCCAAACATGCAGCGAGTGACACGTGATGTGACACCTCAGACAGGAGGTGGATAGACAGTGGTTCCCCCTTTGAGCACTCCTGTCAATCTGCCTGTGTGGGACCTCACCAGCTGTTTGGCTATGGCCAATGTATACACTCACTGATGCCATAGTTGTCACACTGCCCTGTTCAATGTCAACACCATGTGACTGTCCAATATCTGTGGCCTCTGGGGACTGGGCATGTGTGGATATACTGACTGTGTGTGGGGACAATAGGGGCAGAAGAGAGTATCAATTTCTGGGATAGATTCACCGCCAACAGTCACACCTATGCCTCACTATGGCCACCATCATCATCAGAACCAGATGGGACATTGACATCAGGCTGTGAGGGAGGACAGACTCCAACCCCCCCCCCATTCACCTGTGAGAAATAAGACAAAATCAGTCCATTATTACCTGCACTATTACGTATGGCAATCCACAGAGTCATACAAATGAGAAGCCACAACTCCATTACCAGTCACACATCTTCTCATCACTAATCTCATGCACAACATGCAAACGCACAACAATATACACAGACAAGACAGGCCCGTTCTAACATGCACTTCAGCTACATCCAGTGAATGTTGCCAGTACACTACACCTGTGGGGTACGCAATATGACAGTGTATGTTACTACAGATAATACCCAGTACATCTATCCTGAAATGATATGTCTGCTGTAGTATCACTGCCACAGGTATGTACCATCTCCCTATAGTGAGTGAACAGGCATCCTGGGATTATTGCCTCCTGTAGAGCAGGCTGCATACATCTTTATGACTATAACTGCAAACTTGTTAGTATTTGTACAAATACACAGCTGTGATCATGCATTGTATGCACTGTAGTCAACTTCTCCAATATAGAACATACAACTATTCCACCCTGGCTAAATATAACAGTTGTGTCTTGGGCTAAATGGCAGTCCTTAATGTTCATATGGTATATATAAGCCGTAAAACAAAAGTATCACACTTACCAGGCACATGACCACAGATTCTGGCCAAACCTGATGTACCTATGAAAATGTGAGGGAGAGGGATTGTCAGCAATATCAAATGTTGCACTGTTAGAGGGTAATATGTAGATATATCCACATATACAGTAGCTAATGTGATATTGCCTACATTGCTGAAATTCTGAATATGTGTGCACAACTGTGCATTAAAACAACCCCCCAATGCAAATACGCCTAACACCCATGTACTGGTATGCAGAGCCTGCCATAATGGCTGATACAATATTACACTGGTGAACAAAGTAAGCTTACCTGGGCACTCCTCTGATGTGGATGCTGTGGCACCCACCTCCAGAATGTATGGGATGATGGATGCCTGGGAGCTTGTGGTTGATTCTAGATTTGCCAGGAATTCCTCTGTGGCTATGATTGGTTGTTCTGTTGCAGGCCCTCCACTGGTGGCAGCATGATCCCTGACCACAGGGCCACAGCAGCTGGCCTTTGACATGCGGCATTGAGCATATCTGGGGCCCTGTGTCAGACCTGCTCATAGGTCCTGTCCTAATGTCCACTTTGATTAACTGCCCTGACATGGTCACCCTAGAATGCTGCACTCTGGATACTATGTTCTCAATGCCTTGACAGCAGAATGTCATGATGCAGTCTGAGGCCATTCCAGGACAACAGCATTCTCAGCAGCTGTGAAAGGGGGATGCCTCCTATGATACATTGTTCCTGAAAGACAACAAGAGGGTGATGCATTACAGGACCAGATACATGGACATCCCTATGTACAGACCATACACAACCAATATGGCCTGCACTATCCACCACTCCCTCAGACATCATTCCCCACAGTCTATCAACACACTACATATGTGGCTATTACCAAGATAGTAGAAATACTGGGTATGTCCCTGTGTGCCATGACAGATTCTGCTCTATATCTCTACACTCATCACTGCAGTCTACTGTGGTGTGTCCCATATGGGCAAGCTCACACTAATATGTCATACAGCCACTGTCGGACAAATAACTGTGATATTACAACTATATGGTGACAGTCCAGCAACAGCAGTGTGCCACAATGACAGAGAATAATGCACACCTGCTGTATTATACATTCCCTGTAGGCATCCCACCTCCCCACTACACACGTTTGTGGGCTGTGAATGTGTACCTCATGAATGTGTTCTTTTTGGCACAAACATGTGGATGTCTGACAAATGGTTGGCCATTTACTGATGGCTGTTGATGGACACTAGGGAATCTTGCTGTCACACGGCATACCTCTCAGATAACACATATGCTACAGTAATATCTGTTAGTGTGTTCATAGTTTTACATTGTATGGCCAATATATATCCCCTGTCACTGAGGCTGGGCCTGTGTAGCCCATTACTTATGGCTATGACCAAATCCCTGCTGAAGGTTGACAGGTATATTAGCATAGCTCACAACCAATGAAGGACAAATGTCAAGAAAACAGTGCCCTAGCCAGGGTATATCAGGGACAGTCAGGGACACCTGTAGAATGTCAGCACTATTTATGCATGCTATCGACAGACTGAGAGGTTGTGAATGACAGCATATCATTTGATAGTACAGGTGTGTACACCCTTACTTAGTGTCACTATGTCTGACACAGATTCTACTAGCTTTCCTACAATGGCCAACCATTGTAGGAGGGAGTAACAGGGGTAGAGCTTGGATTTGACTCAAACCAGGGGCAGTTGAGAGGCATTTCTGTAGCTGTTGGACAGCAGAGTATCACCAACATGCCAATACCATAGAGGTAGGAAAGGCATACTGTTGTAATCCCTATTCCCCATATGTCCATTCTACCTTCTGCATCCCATTATATGAGGAAATGTATTACATACCTGGTAGACTGAAGTACTCCTTTTTTGAAGTTTTTCTTGCAAATATCTTGCAAATCTGTTGCCTATGTGAGCAAAACAATATACAGACCTGTTCCCCATAGGCAGTCGATAGTAGAAGGTAATGCTTATTAACAGGTGATTGCCTGTGCACCAATCTGTGGCTCAGACTTGCTAATTGCATCCAAAATAGCTGGGTACTTTCATTAGCCAATGACATGGCACCACAGTGCAATATTTAAGGCCATCATGTAGGCCTTGGCCCATTTTTTAGTCTTTGGATGGACATTAGTGAGGTATGGTGACTACAGCATCACTGAGGGTAGGTACAAATACTGTCCACTGTTGAGATTTCTAAGTTATGTCCACAGTTTGCATGATAAGCTTGGCCATTGTCCCATGACATTGTGATTATCTGGTAGTTCAGTAATAAATGTGGGTTGAGGTCAGTAAGGAGAGGGAGACATGTGAATGTCAGACATCATACCCATCAGACTATGCATGCTGATGCAGTAGCAGCTATTCTATCAGCTCAGTATCTTTGTAGGCGCAAACTGTGAAACATGTCCCTATCGTTGGACCTTTGCCCCCCCCAACCTTTATGTATGGTTGTGTCTGGATACCTTGTTCTAGGGGGTTGTGAGGTATGGTAGGTTGTAGCAGTTAGCTTAACATACAGCTGCATATGTTCCAGGCTGTAGCTGTTGCTGCAACCTTGGACACATAGGGGGAGTGTGAACACTTTGGAGGGCAGCAAGCTGTATGTGTAACTGAGGTAGCAGTGTCAGCTGTGTCTTCACAGCAGAGCCAGGGTAACGGTACCCTTTACAGTCCATTCGAGGTATGTACATAAGGTACAGAAGAGCAGGCTAGCATGTACGGTTGATGCACGGATAAACCAACCTTGAATACTGCAAACAAAATCCAGCACCCTGAGTGTGTATAGCAAAAAAGACGGCACCAAAAGCTATACACACACATGACAAAAGCGGCCCAGATCAATACTTAAAAGGGGTACATCACCCAACAGGAGTTCGGGGGAAGAATCATCTACTATGGATACTGAATCCACTAACATGTCGGATTCTCCCACTCCAAAAAGGGTTCGCAATGCTGATCACCCTTTAGGCACAGACACAGGGGGGGACGGAAGCATAAGAACACTAGAGGAATTGTTTCTGTCAATAGTGAAATGAACATAGACTGTTCTAATGTGCATAACATTTCTGAATATGTATTAACACCCATGGAAGAGCTTTTGCTGAATAAAGGTCTAGGTTTTATTCCTGGTTTCTTTGTTGATGAAAGCACATTTGCATCAGATGTTATGGATTTTTGTAGAAGACTGAATTTAAAAATATTTTTTGATCAACAGGAATTAACTCAAAGATCCATTGAATTTCGATTCCTACCTTCCAAGTTTTGTCCTCCAGTGGACAAACACGTAGCCATATTCCAGAATGCTGTTCTCAAAGATCTACACCACCAGTTGGGTACAGGAAACATTATTAGAAATAATTTAAATGCTCAGGAACAACAGGCACTTACCAATCTTAGAAAAAATACAGATATCACTATTCTTCCTGCTGATAAGGGTGGGGCCATTGTGGTTATGAATTCCAGTTATTACTGGGCTGAAGGTAAAAGACAAGTGTCAAATACTCAGCATTATCTACATATGCCCATTGACCCAACACCTAAATTTAAACAGGAGATAGACAACTTCTTACAGCTTGCTGTTGATGAGGGCATTATCAGTGTTAAAACGAAATTTCATCTCAGTGTTCAGGATCCAGTTAAACAATACTTGTATCTTTTGCCCAAAATCCATAAATCCCTCTCTACACCTCCTGGTAGACCTATTGTTTCAGGCATTGGATCACTGACAGAACCTTTATCAGTTTTCCTGACTCAATATCTAAAGCCCCTGTTGTTACATGTATGAGCTAGACTACAGGACACTACTGAATTTCTGCAGATTGTCTCTGAATCACAACTGGAAGCCGATTGGATTATGTGTACATTAGATGTAACATCATTATATACTAGCATACCACATTGGGCAGGTCTATTGGCATTGGAATATTGGCTACTTAAGACCAACCCCTACAGTCCAGGATTTAATACTTTACTCATCTGTATGGCTGAACATGTTCGAACCAAGAACGTGTTCTATTTTCAAGATCAATGCTACTGGCAAATTCAGGGCACGGCGATGGGTGCCTCTTTTGCACCTATCTCTGCAGATCTCTTCATGGGATATGTGGAAGACCAGATCATATATAATGAAACACACAATTTATATTTGCCTGAAATGGACATTTGGAGACGGTACCTGGACGACTGTTGGTTGGTTTGGAAAGGGGGAGTTGAGTATCTTATGGAATTTGTGGAATATTTGAATAGCAATAAATGGGGTGTTAGTTTTACAGTAAGCTTTGATACACACCGAATTGATTTTTTGGATGTCCACCTGAGCAAGGAAGTGGATAATACTCTTCGTACCACTGTGCATAGAAAATATCCACAATATAATAGTCTTCTACATGCCTCTAGCCTCCACCCCAAACACATTATAAGAAATATTCCAAAATCTCAATTTATTAGAATTAAGAGAATATGTTTATCTCATGTAGACCTTCAGCATTGTCAGAATGACCTTTCGAATAGATTCATACAGCGAGGGTATAACCAAATGGATGTCCAATCTGCAGCTAGTATGACCAACAATTTATCAAGGGATAGCTTATTGGGCTATAAAGATAGGACGGCTCAGTCCTCAGGTCAGTTACTCAGATTAGTAACCACTTTTGGCAGGAACACCTACCAATTACAAGACATTATCAGTCAACATTGGAATATACTGCAAACAAATACACATCTTGGCAAGTGGCTAGATGAGAGATGTCTTTACTCTTATCGTAAAGGCAAAACTTTAGGATCACACTTCTCACATTACAAAAGAATCACATCTCAGGATGTCTGTATGACCCAGATGACTATGTCAGGGGATAAATTAATTGGTTGTCATCCTTGTGGTCACTGTTCTTTTTGTAAATGTATATTTACAACAAAGGAATTTACTAGCAAGAATACAGGTAGGATATTTAACATTAATCATTTTGCCAATTGCAGCATGGACTGGGTGATCTATTTGGCCACATGTACATGTTGGGCATTCTACATTGGTCAAACTTCTAGACAGTTGCGTATTCGTATTTCTGAGCATTTAGGTGACATTAGAAATGCCAGGACTACTAACGCTTTGTATAAACATACTGTTGTACACAAGACAGCTCAGTTCTCTTTCATTTGTATTGATAAGATTGTTGGTCACAGAGCATTTAAAACTGGATGGCATAAACTGTTAAACAGCAAAGAAACTAAATGGATAATCAAATTGGGTGGTTTGTTTCCACCTGGCCTCAATGATAAGTTATAAATTATTTGTTCACATTTTCTACCATGGTTACAAACATTTCTAGTTTCAAATTCCATTTTCTAATAATTTCCACTGGTCTGATATATTTATCATTAACATTTAATATGCTATTAATAGTATAATTTTGGAATATTTGTGGGTTTCTCATTATGATGATATATTGTAAATTACATTTTTTCCACTGTTTTATTTTATTTTATGTATATTTTTTGGTCATGTATTAGACTAATGTCTTAGTTTAATATCAATCTAAACAGGAAATGATGTCATATGCTTCATTTGAATAATGTATAAATAAGGACTGTCTAATCATTCTGACCATACCACTGAAGAAAGCTAACTGCTGAAACCGGTTTGGTTTACAATAAATCCGTTTTTTTGCTATACACACTCAGGGTGCTGGATTTTGTTTGCAATGTACATAAGGTACATCTCCTATGTAACTGTGCCAATCACAGAGTAGTAGGCGGCATATAGTTTGGCTATAGAAATATGTGCAGCGTATCTCTACCTACAGGCATTTCACTTGCAAAAATGAGTAGAATGTTGTAATTAAATCAAAGGGTGCACACACTTATGCAACCAGCTTATTGTACATTTTTTTTATATATTTTTTCCCCTAACAGATTTGTTTGTTTTTCAATTGAATTGTACAGGTTATAGGTCACATTAAAGGTGGGAACAGTTTTGAAATGATTTATTGTGGTATCATTTTTTATATCACAAAAAACTGGCATTTTAACAGCAGTGTGTACACTTTTTATATCCACTGTAGTACTACAGTTTTATACTAGACTGCAGCAACAGTTGAACACATATGCATGCGATTCATGCATGACAGAGATACTAGGTAAACTATACATTACTACATAGAATGTAGGAGTACACAATATATTGCTAGTGCGTGGAAATATCCATGAAGTCTACAAACCATATCAGATTATTGGGTTGGCTAGCTTACCAATATACAGTTGCAGATAGTATATTTGCAGCCTAGAGCTATTACAATGTTATACTTGCCTGTAGCACCATACCTCAGAGCATGAATGCATATAGCTGAAATGCAATGGTTAACACAAGACAATCCTGGTATATACAATATACCTTGGGTGTTAATGGTACTGCTTCAGATATTACTGCAGAGCAGGTGTCATAATGCATTTCTTGTACTACAGCACTGTATCTACAGTTATTGCATAGCACTCTTTATTAGCTATACCCTGAGGCAAGTAGTGGTATTCTTTTGTGTTTTTATTTCAGAGCAGTTGTCATAATCAATTTCATGCAAAACAGCCCTAATTACACACATATGGCACAACATAGCTTTATTATGGGTACCTTCATGCAGTTAATGATATAGTTTTGAGTCTTTATTGCACAACAGTTGATATAATGCAGGTGTTGCAATACAGCTCTAATTCCACAATTATTGGCGTAGAAACTTTATTTCATTTACATTATCAGGGCTATTGCTTTACTCTTCCCTGTTTATTGCACTGTAGTTGGTAGTAGTCACTTATTGCAGTACAGGCCTATGTCCACATTCATTACAATACACAGATCTTTACTGCATGTATCTATTGGCAGTTAATGGTTTACTCCTTCTTGCTTATTTGACTATAGATTGCAAATTAATCTGTACTCACCACACTCATGATGCAACCTGGCCAAGCACCCGACATGCACCTCTAGGTTGCAAGCTGTTTCCTCTACAGCTATAGGGAAAGAAGCACACTATTATGCATACCTGTCTATGGCACATTCAGATTAGGTATTGGTAAAACAATGCTAAAGGTACGTACAAACTTGTGGGGCATTCCCAGCCTGAGATTCCTGGACCCAGGTATCCAGAAGGTCCCCCTTCCAACACTTCAGGTTGTCACAGTGGTGATGGACCTGCTCACTTGTGCAGGGGGGTACCTGTAGCACTGGTGAGATTGTGTGCCAGCTGATTCCAGGCCTCTGCCTTGCACTCTGAGCACTCGAACTGTCCCTGTACCAGCTGGCCTTTATGGTCTTTCACCAGGACTCCAACCATGACCCAGGACTCCTGAATGCCCCTCTGCTATACCTAGAAGTGTGCAACCTCTCCAACACCTGCCATAGTTCCTGCACAGTTCAAACACCAACTAATTATGCTGTATTCCTTCCTGTTGCATTTAATATAGCCTGTATTCCCACCCTTGCACCTCTATGGGGCAATTTTTAAAAATGTGGCACATGGCTTGGTACTGTGCAAACCAGAGCAGCTGAACTAAACAGTGCTTAAACTGGCAATTCTTAGCAGGGCTTAGCAGTGCACAAACCAGCTAAGCACAGACAAGCGGTGCCAAGCACTACCAAGCAGTGCATAAACAGAGGTTGTTTAAGCAGTGCTTATCATGGCTTAGCAAGGCTTAGCACAGCTTAGCTGAGCACAGCAGATCATGATTTAAAAATTATTGGCATAATTTATATTTCCAAAATAATTGCTTAATTTTCCTTCCATGCATTCAAACTGCACACCTACAGCACATAAGATCATAACTCCATACACTTGGCTACATGGATATCTGGAATGCTGCTATACTTTTACATATACCCCTGAGCCATGTTTAAGCACTGCTTAGCACCATGCCATGCCTCTCAAACCCACTGAGCAGTGCTTAAACTTGACCTTTGTATCAAAAATTTAATTTTCCGGTTTCTATTTTTAGATGTGTGACATGTGTCAATTGATGTGGGCCATGCCATGCAAACTTTAAAAAAAAATTAAATACATCGATATGCACTTGGATAGTGCATGGGGTGTATTACTCATCTGTGGACACAGTTAGTGACACACTCCCTAAACTGATTCAATAACTGTGTTCCACAGCTCTCCCTCAGCAACACATCATCATTAATATTCATGCCGTGCTACTGAGGGGGAACCACATACACGGACATGGTAACTTCTGTGTAGGCTCTATACTATGCCTACATAGAATTTATTAAATCTGGAGGATAGTATGGCTTGTTCTCATTTTAGGAAATTTTGTTTGTGTGGCTCAGGAAGTTAATCTTAAGCCATTTACTAGTTAGTACAATAATTATATTTGAGTTTTTAGAGTTGAAGTGGCAAGTATTTTTGCATGCTGACACAGTACTAGGTTTAAATGAAACAATTGCAGTCAGTAGTGTGCTAAAATACTTAAGTACTTAATTTTTAGTGCATGTTTTTGTATATTTTTCAAATGTGATTTTTTAATGCATTGAAACTTTTAAGATATAATTGACTGTGTTCTTATTAAGAGTTTATTGGTTGGTGAATTTATGACATCATTCTCTGTGAAGGTATAAATTACTTTTGGGATTTTGAGATTTTATTCTGGTGAAGTTCTTTAATTAAAATGAATGAAAGTACTCAATACTCCATGTGTTTTATTATTTTTTCTTTATTTTTAGTGTGTTGGCCCCTTTTGGATTGGTTAAAGGGCTTTTTGCATTTTTGAGTTGTATTTTATGCCCTTTAGGCTCTGGTGTCTTTTAGTTTGTTTTTGAGTTTCATCAGTTTATATGGAGCCGATTCTTGTTTGGTTCATTGACTGGACTAATTGACGTTTACAATGGCTCATGTGAATGATTTAATTTTAATCTGAGCCTTCATTCTATTCCTGACAATTAAGGGTTCTAACTCAGAACTTGTAACATGTCATTGGCAAAGCTACGGAAGTTTTAAATAGAGTACATTTCCAGCTGTCTAGTGAACAAGCTATTGGGGCTGATGAACTTTCATTAGATGAAAGTACTTTAGTAGAAGAAGAATGTGTAGATGCATCGCACTGCCTGGTAACTGATTTATTAGAAGGTAAAGAAGTGAATCCTTTCTCCAGTTTTCAATTTAGTGCTAACACTGCTTCATCTGCCTTGGTGTCTGGATTGTCAGACTGCAAAACTTTAGTTTTCCAACTTAAAAAGAAAATCCCGAGATTTAAGTCACTGAAGTTGGAAAACTTTTACTTGGTGAGTTGTCACGAGCACAACATAGTGTTGTTGGGTTTGAGAGTTTACACTTTTCCCAACAGTATTAAATATACTGATTTTATTTATACTGAAATCTGTACCATTTACAACTGGCAGGGTTGGAAGTGATTAAATAACTAATGCAACTCAATATAGGGAGAATTAATCATTTGAGAGAGGAAATTGGACAAACTGATTTGCAAGTTAAACAACATCTTTCATTTTTGTTAGTGCAACATTTATATGATAAAATATTTGGGAAAGCTGAGTGGCAAGTGGTGATAATTCTTACTAGAAAAAAGAATAAACTCAACAGGGATTTCTTAGCTTATTCTAATTCACAAGCTTATACCATCAAAGGTATTCCTGACTTGTCTGCCAAATGCTCAATCAATAAAGGTGCTGACAATGGGCAAAAAGAAAAGAGGCGCTTTGACCAATTAGATTATTTTTCCTCTAGCTCTTCTGACATTATTGGTAATACTTCCAGTACTGGCCGCAATGTTGTTTCCACAGTGGAATCCCCTCAGCAAACTGTTTCCTCTTTGTACTGCATCCTCTAACCAAGAAGATTCTTCATTTTTTTCTTTTAAAGATTCTACTGATAAAATGGCCCCCCAACCTGGATTTTTCACCACCCAAGGAGGAGAAGAGCACATGCATGTAGCAAGAACAGTACAAAGGGGCGAGGCTGTTAATAGGAGCTTGATGGATTTTTAACCTTAGCAATACATATTTTTCTTCCATTGAAATCAAGGTACTGTCAAAGGGTTTTACATTTGTTTCTACTAACAGAGCTTCATTAAGTAACATTATATTGGATTTTAAACAGTATCCAGGAAATTGAATATGAGGTTTATTTTTCATGATCTTAATTTGGACATTCATAGATCAATGTGCAAAAATCTAGTGTTATCAATCCACCTCTCAATAGTACCTTAAAATGTGTTTTGATAAATTCTGTGAGGATGAGTTGTACAAATTATTTAGAGATGTGATAAATGACAATAAAACAAAGTATTTAACAATCTTAAACCTGATGAATTTACAGCTTTAAAGAATTTGTGTCAATATTCTGACCTTAGATATATGAAGGCTGACAAGGGGAATGGATTAGTGGCAATGACTAAAGCAGCTTACAATTCAGCAGTGGTTGAATTATTGCTAGATGTTCATAGTTATATCTGCTAAGAGAAATCTAAGGACATTTCTCAATATGTAATATGGCTGTGCAGATTGACAATTTCAAGAGAAGACAATTGAAAAATTGATGGGTGTCTTATACATGATAACATGCATAAAAATTATTAGTATAGTCAAATAATGTTTTTAAAGCATTATAATATGAATCAGAATTGGCGGCCACGGTGGTGCAGCAGTTAGCATTGCCACCTCACAGCAAGAGGTTCTCCGGTTCGATCCTCGGCTGGGGTACCTTCTGTGCGGAGTCTGCATGTCCTTCCTGTGGTCACGTGGGTTTCCTCTGGGTGCTCCGGTTTCCTCCCACATCCCAAAGACATGCTGTAGGTGGATTGGATACTCTAAATTGGCCCTAGGTGTGAGTGTGTGCATGTGTGTGCCTTCCGTGGAAGGTTGGGTGCTGGGCTAGCAACTCGACACTGTAAAACTCCACTGCTAATCATGAGCAGACAGGTGATCTGCTGTGGCGACCCCTAACCGGGAAAAGCCGAAAGAAGAAGAAGAAGTTCATAGTTATAGGAAGGTTACCAAAGACGTTATGAAAAAAGTTATTTCTTTATTAATATGATTTGTTCCATCAAGGATGTTTGTCTATGGGATATTTTTGATTATTGTTTAGTAGATCAACCTGAATTGGGTACCATTTTTGAGATACCAAAAATTCATAAAGATCAAGTAAGACCTCCTTTTAGGCTCATTGTGGCTGCCCCTAGGGACAAGACTGTCAATATATCTGCATTTTTAGATAGTATTCTTACTCTGGTAGTTCAATATAGCTGATTTTCTTAAATGGTTATTGGGTTTTCTTAAGTAAATTAAAGAATCATTCTTTTTCAGTTGATGAGAGGTTCCTTTGCACTATTGATGTGAATTTGTTATACACATCTATCAATCAGGATGAGGGGATAAAGTTTGTAGAACTATATCTTAATCAATTTACACCTCATCCTTTTTGATTCTAGGACCATCAGTGTTTTATTAGATTTAGTGCTTAGTAACATTTATTTTTCAATTTGATTCCACTATTTACCAGCAACTTTCTGGGGTAGTGAAGAGGGCAAAGGTAGCATCTGCCTTTTCCAATTTACTTATGTGCTGGTGGGAGACACACTTTTAAGTTTCTCTTCCTTCTTTTAAGTTTCTTTCTTTTTATTGTAGATATATTGATTATTTATTTTTTATTTGGAAGGAAAGTAAAGAATAGTTTGAGGTCTTTGTTAGTGAATTAAATTATAGTATTACTTGGTTAAAATTTGAGTTGGGGTCCATGGGTACTGTTGTCAATTTTTTGGACATACAGTTGTCCATGGATCCAGCTTCTAAAAAATTTGCTAGCACCATTTTCAGGAAAGCTACCTTTAGTAATAATTATTTGCATTACACTAGTTACCAACCCCCTTTTATGAAGTTCAATATGTTCAGTGGTCACCTTATTCAAGTCACATTATAAGTGCTAGAACTTAATTTCTGGAAGAAGTTAAGTTGTTAATTTATATATTTTGTGAGAGGGGTTACCCTAAAGGTAGACTGTTAGAAATTTCTGGGAAAGTTATTAACTTAAGAAATGTAAGGTTTCTACCTATTCATTTAGCTGGGTTCACACCAAAGGTTAAGACCTGTAGTGAAGGTAGTGATAAAAACTGGCTTTTCCTATTCCTATGAGTATTGAAGGAGACTTGGTTAGAAATATTGTTAAGGTAAATCGGAAAGTGATTTTGGGTAATTGAGACCTTACCCAAGTTGTTGGTTCAGAACCTAGTTGTATTTACAAAAAGACTCAGAATTTTAAATTTTTATTAGAACATTTGAAGGACAATGATAGCAGATTTGGTAAAGGACCATTTGGCACCTTTCCATGTAATAGTTGTAAGTTATGTAGGTTTATTTATCCAAACAGTCAGTAGTGTTTTGAGCACATTAATTTTACCTTTGAGGCCAAAGGAAGGTACAATTGCAAGAGCAAGGGATTGGTCTATTTTGTTATCCGTTGTGGTTGTCCAAATTTTTATGCTGGTAAAACCACTAGGAGGCTAAGTTCCAGAATTACTGAACATGGTAGGGCTATAAAAAACAAAGATATAAATAATGCGCTTGCTAGACATAGCATGGCTTGTCTTCATTTTAGGAAGTTTTATTTTTTTATTATTTTTTGTGGTTCAGGAAGTTAATAATTATCTTGAGTATATAGAGTAGAAGGGGCAGATATTGTTGTGTGCTGACACAGCACCAGTTTTAAATGAAACCATTTCAGTCAAGAGTTTACTAAAATACTTAAGTATTTAATTTTTTTAGTACGTGTTTTTGTATATTTTTCAAATGTGATTTTTTAATGCATTGAAACCTTTATGATATAATTGGCTGTGTTCTTATTAAGAGTTTATTGGTTGGTGGATTTATGATATTTGCTGTGAAGGTATAAATTACTTTTTGGTTTTTGGGATTTTATTCTGATGAAGTTCTTTAATTAAAAAAATGCTCAATATTTTGTATGTTTTATTATTTTTCAGTTTTTAGTGTGTCGGCACTGTTTGGATTGGTTAAAGGGCTTTTTGCATTTTTGAGTTATGCTTTATGCTCTTTAGGCTCTGGTGGTTTGTCAGCTATAGTAATATGCCTCCTGAGGACTATTGACATCAGATGATGCTATGTATATTGCTGCCTTACTAAGGCATATGTTCTTGTACTGCAGTATATTAACATAATACACAGTTGTCTTGCAACCATCAAAGTGACAGATGCAGCATGGCACAGGTATGTGTTTACTTAGCATCTGGAAATGTTATCTGACATATTGCAATATTACATCATACTGATTACATGGGCACATACTCCTAGATCCATCCACATGTTATAATGTTGTTATACAAAAAAGCATATGACTTGCTGTGCTTCACTTGCAACCTTGGGGAATTCATTATATGCACTATTGTGTTGTTGTTCACAAGGATTATACAGGTGTTCCCAGCAGCATTGTGTGAGTGTCTATATTTGTTCCCAGCAGCATTGTGTGAGTATCAGTATTTGTGTAATCAACTGTTCTACATAAGCGGCATCCACCTCACTTGTCATGTGTCCACATATGGTGTCAGGGCCCTCACCCACACATTTCCATTGTTAAACATTCAGGCATATGATGTACATCTGATGTAATGACATGAAATAGGTAGAGTTGTAAGACTGTATTAACAGTTCCACTGTGTTGCATGTCATTCAGACCAAACATTTTATCTGGAGGTGATGTAGAGCCTGATGTCCAATTGTAGCATAGGTACAGTTGTAGTGTGACTGTACTGCATCATGGAATTACCACTACATCACATCAGTAGTGCCACTTGATAGTTTGCATGAACATAGATGGAGCTATGTCAAGATTTCATGTCAGTATGACAGTTTCACTGGCAATGTCAGGGGGACAGTGATCATGTGGCACTTGGCGAGTGTTGACATGTAGTTATACAGGGTGTTCCATGTAGTGTTTGGTATGTGTTCAATATCACAGTGACAGCTTTCACACTCATTGACACTAGACTTTATACTGCTCTACATTCTGTGCACATGTTCATAGTTGATGCATCACCATCAGTCTCACATACTGCTGTAACATTCATTATAACAGATCACTTCTTAATTCACATATCAATTGCAAATGCTTCAGACAATACCCATTGCTATTACATATGGCAGACACATGCAATATACAGCTGTGTGTGTATAAGGAATTGACACATAACAGTGTGTTGTTTGTAAATGTTGTCACCTTTATGTCTGATACCTATGTTAGATAGGGATGCTTTAGTCAAGTGTATCACATTTGGCACAGTGAGCTCCCGCACATCTTGTAAACCATGCATAACTATTGTTTGGGATGCATACCCATTAGGATTTGGCAGTGCAGACTTCCTTCAAGGTGTTCTACTGGATGCCTGAGTGACATGTCTATCTATACTGCACCTAGTAAATGCACAACTCATTGTCAACACTGATGGCATGGGTATGTTTCTTGCAAATGTGTACTGTGGCTTATGTGTTATGCAAACCTCTGAACTGCCCAGGATTGCTCCTGATTTCAACTTCAGGTTTAACACCATTCCTTTTAACCCCTCCAAAAAGTAGTCATTTTTTGGGTAAGAGGTGGTGAATTCCCCTTATAACATACTGGCAATCATTACAGTTGTACACATCTGTTCCTGCAGAACATGTATAATAAGTTATGGTTACATGATCTGTCAGTACTGCAGATTAATGGTTGTAATATTGTAATATTTTAAAAGTGTCCCTGATTGTGCCTGTTTCTGTCTACATTTGCCCAGACATCTGTTGCTATGTCTCCATGATTGGTTCAGAGGTATGCTGACGTGTCAGTCATATTCAAGCACGTCATTTTGCATTTCTTCATATTATGCACATACGCCCTATTTGATATACCATCCTTGATAAATGTTCATCCAGTGAGCATGTCAGTAGTATTTACATCACAACCATTCATCTCCATTGACATGTAACCTTGTGTGACCATCACATATATACTATCATGTGTGATGGTATGATATTCTCACACAGGCGGTGCAGACAGCAGTACATACTGTGCTATCTATGTATGTACTTGTTGAAGTGCTACTGACTTGTCTTGGAAGTGTACAAACATTGCCATCTCCTGTCTAGGTAACATTGCCATATTTACCATGCCCTCTTCTTTCTTCATTGATATAATTCATGTCTGTGCCCATTTTCATCAGCACACTTTCCCTGCCTAGTGTATGCTTCATTGTGTTTGCCCTTGCTGCCCCCCCCCATTATTTCATTCTGCAAATAATTGTTGTAGTATACATTGCACTGAGTACTGTGTTAATACTACCATTATTGCAGTATTTTCATCCCCCGGTAGTCATTGTGGCTGTTTGCACAATCTTGCCAAGCAGGTTTAATTGTAAACAAACTTGAGCACTTCTTTTTTCTGCGATCTTGTTGCTGGCAACAAAGCCATGCCTGTATACCTGCAAGTGCTGTGAGTAGCATAAATATGTGATTAGTGCTGCTGCTCATCACGCTCACAGGTGGTGCAGACAGCAGTACATACTGTGCTATCTATGTATGTACTTGTTGAAGTGCTACTGACTTGTCTTGGAAGTGTACAAACATTGACATCTCCTGTGGCCTAATGGTTAAGGTGTTTGCCTTACAAACACAAGGTGCAGGGTTTGAGTCTCACAAGGGATAATTGGCCCGCAAGGGCAGTTAGCTTAGTACTAATCTATAAATAATCATGGGATACAATGAGTCTATAAATAACAAGTAAACTCTGTGTAGGCTTCACACAAAGCCTACATGGGGTTTATTGAATTCCCATAATTAACTAAACTATGAATTTCACAGAGTTCAAGACAGAAATTTGTAACAGAATGTAAAAAGTATAGAAGACTGCTACCAGCACAGAATAAACTTACATAGGTTTTAGGTATTAAATAAGTGATGATATGAATATAGAGCTTTATACCTAGTTACAACTTCATAGAGCTGGATCTTATGCAAACATTTATAAGATTTTACCAGAGAGGTAAGAAAGTAGTATCAAAGTGTGAGAGTTAGAAAGTTGTTATTTTATTCTAGGACATTGAGAGAGATAAGATAGTTATCTATAGGGATAGCTTCCTGACCCAGAGGCTCCCTAGACTCTGGAATAGACTGCCCATACATGTCAAGCAGAGCACCTCTTTGGTCCTCTTCAAAAGGAACCTTGATGATTGGATGGGAGATAGGAATTTCGGGGATCACGTCAGTCGCCCTGCTAGACAGGGGTCCAGGGAAGTAAATATCATGGGAAGAAATAGCCAGGGATTTGTTATGGCTAGGCTTGTATAGGCCCTAGGGCCGATTGCCTAGTACCAACCTATGAACCTATACCCAGGACATAATCAAGCCACATCAGCCACATTCATACTGCAAGGGAGGGACTGCCCATTTACAACACTTTAACAAGAGTTGCACTCTGATTTTTGTTTTGTTATACTAAAAAGAATTGACTTGAACAAGGGAAGTATAAAACTGAAAAAAAATGCTATAAGCTCAGATGCTTAAAATAATATTACAGACATGGTTTAAATTATTTCGGATAATTTCGAAAACCTAACCATCTTTGTGCCTTAGACTCAGTTTAGACCCTGTTTGGCAAATTAAATTGCCATGATCAGTTCAAATGCTCCATGTAGCAAACCTGGCATGAATGCAGTTACCAACTCTGTATCAAAAAAGTCAAATCTGAACCATATCAAAGATCTTTTATTATGAAAAATGAAAAACAGACTGATTGAAGTTACTATTGCATGATGTCTCCATCTGCTAGACATAACTTGTATTAGTTTATGCAGCTTTTAAATTCACTATAATCTTTCCAACAATTGTAATAAACCATTAATCATATTCTGACTTGAAAGACCTGAAAGCGTATTATGCTGAGATGGAAAACTGTGTAATAAGTCAAACAGCAAACTATTTTCTGTTTTCATTTCCTGGAACTCTCTTAGTATGTGACATTTAATAAGACACGCCTTTGCTATCAACAGTGAAAAGTAAAATTAGAAAGTGGTCTTCTGTCTTGCATCTTTCTAAGGAGCTTATATGATGTTATTATCTAGTTGTGAAACAGCTAATCCACAAAGACAGTACATTTAATATAGTTGATATTAGTATTAATATGCATGTTACATTCTTATGGGAAACCAAACCATGCCTGTTGGAATGGTAATACAGGTATCTTCATGGCTTGTGGACTGTTTCTCTACAGCGTAAGTGGTGTTTCAAATATTTGCATTTTCCAGTAACAAAAGCTCATTTTTTCTTGGTCATACTTTCAATCCAATCATGTTATGCTCGGTTGTGTTCAGGGTTTACATTTTCAGTCATTCCATTGTAATTTTTAAGAAAATAATATTATATCTGGAAAACGGACAGGCTAAACAAGAAAAGGAACTTCTCAAAATAGCATACAACAAAGGTACTGGAA